>NW_012313950.1:0-2161 GCF_000151885.1 Dipodomys ordii | reverse complement strand
CAGAAGAGCTTCAGAAGGACAAGCAGGAATGTAGAAACAGGAGAAGCAGAAGCAGAAGAAAAAGGAGAAGGACAAGAAAAAGAAGCAGAAGGAGAAGCAGATACAGAAGGAGAAGCAGAAAGAGAAGGAGGGGAAGCAGAAGAAGCAGAATCAGGAGAAGCAGAAGCATAAGAATCCGAAGAAGCAGAAGCAGAACCTGAAGCAGAAGGAGAAGCAGGAGAAGCAGAAGAAGCAGAATCTGGAGAAGCAGAATGAGAAGCAGAAGGAGAAGCAGAAGCGGAAAGAGAATCAAAAGCAGAAGGAGAAGCAGAAGAAACAGAAGAAGCAGAAGCAGTAGCAGTTGCAGCAGAAGTAGAAGGAGAAGCAGAAGGAAAAGCAGAAAAACGAGAAGGAGAAGGAAAAACAGAAGCAGAAGCAGAAAGAGAAACAGAAGAAAAAGCAGGAGAAGGAAAAGCAGCAGGAGAAGCAGAAAGAGCAACAGAAGGAGAAGCAGGAGATGCAGAATCAGGAGAAGCAGAAGCAGAAGAAACAGGAGAAGGACAAGAAGCAGAAGCAGAATGAGAAGCAGAAACAGAAGGAGAAGCAGAAAGAGAAGGAGGGGAAGCAGAAGAAGCAGAAGCAGGAGAAGCAGAAGCATAAGAATCCGAAGAAGCAGAAGCAGAACCTGAAGCAGAAGGAGAAGCAGGGGAAGCAGAAGAAGCAGAATATGGAGAAGCAGAATGAGAAGCTGAAGCGGAAAGAGAATGAAAAGCAGAAGGAGGAGCAGAAGAAACAGAAGAACCAGTAGCAGTTGCAGCAGAAGCAGAAGGAGAAGCAGAAGGAAAAGCAGAAGAACGAGAACAAGAAGGAGAAACAGAAGCAGAAGGAGAAGGAGAATCAGAAGGAGAAGCAGAAAAAGCAGATGGAGAAGCAGAAACAGAAGAATAAGCATAAGGACAAGCACAAGCAGAAGGAGATGCAGAAGGAGAAGCAGGAGAAGCAGAAGAAGCAGAAGCAGAAGAAGAAGTAGAAGTAGGAGAAAGAGAAGGAAGAGCAGCAGAAGCAATAGGAGAAGCAGAAGCAGAAGCAGAATGAGTAGCAGAAAGAGAAGCAGTAGAACCAGAAGAAGCAGTAAAAGCAGAAGCAGAAGAAAGAGAAGAAGAAGAAGAAGAAGAAGAAGAAGAAGAAGAAGAAGAAGAAGAAAAAGAAGAACAAGAAGGAGAAGCATAAGGAGAAGCAGAGGAAGCAGAAGCAGGAGAAGCAGAAGCAGTAGAAAAAGAATTGCATAAGAAGCAGTATCAGAGGAAGAAGGAGAAGGAGCAGCAGAAGGAGAATCAGAAGGAGAACAGAAGAAGGAGAAGCAGAAGAAGCAGCAGAAGGAGAAACAGAAGCAGAAGAAGATGCAGAAGGACTAGCAGGAGAAGCAGAAGAAGCAGAAGCAGAAGGAGAAGCAGAAGTAGGAGAAAGAGAAGGAGAAGGAAGAGCAGCAGAAGCAATAGGAGAAGCAGAAGGAGAAGGAGAAGCAGAATGAGAAGCAGAAAGAGAAGCAGTAGAAGCAGAAGAAGCAGGAAAAGCATAAGCAAAAGAAAGAGAAGAAGAAGACGAAGAAGACGAAGAAGAAGAAGAAGAAGAAGAAGAAGAAGAAGAAGAAGAAGAAGAAGAAGAAGAAGAAGAAGAAGAAGAAGAAGAAGAAGAAGAAGAAGAAGAAGAAGCATAAGGAGAAGCAGTAGAAGCAGAAGAAGCAGAAGCAGGAGAAGCAGAAGCAGAAGGAAAAGAATAAGCAAAAGAAGCAGAAGCAGAAGCACTGGGAGAAGCAGAAGAAGGAGAAGGAGAAGGAGCAGCAGAAGGAGAAGCAGAAGCAGAAAGAGAAGCAGAAACAGAAGGAGAACAAGAAGGAGAAGCAGGAGAATCAGAAGACGCTGAAGAGGAAGCAGAAAGAGGAGAAGAAGGAGAAGCAGAAGTAGAATCAGAAGAAACAGAAGAAGAAGCAGAAGAAACAGAAGCAAAAGAAACAGAAGAAGGAGAAGAGCAGAAGCAGAAGCAGAAGGAGAAGCAGAAGCGAAGGAGAAGCAGAAAGAGAAGCAGAGAAGCAGAAGCAGGAGAAGCAGAAGCAGAAGAACAGGAGAAGCCGAAGAGCAGAGCAGATCTGAAGCAGAGAGAACAGAGAGCACATCTGATCAGA
>NW_012313949.1:0-2162 GCF_000151885.1 Dipodomys ordii | reverse complement strand
TTTTTCTACTTCCCTTCTGCTCTCTTTTGCTTCTCCTTCTGCTCTGCTCTCTGTTTCTCATGCCTGAATTTCTGATCTAATTCTCTGCTGCTTCTCGTCTGCTCTGCTTCTCATCTGCTTCTGTTTCTGCTTCTTCTCTTTCGGCTTCTGCTGCTTCTGCTTCTTGTCCTCCTCCTGCTTCTCTTTCTGCTTCTCATTCTGCTTCTGCTTCTCCTTCTGCTTCTGCTTCTCCTCCTTCTCCTTCTCCTACTTCTGCTTCTCCTTCTGCTTCTGCTTCTTCTGTTTCTCATGCCTGAATTTCTGGTTCTACTTCTTCTGCTGCTTCTCCTTCTGCTTCTGCTTCTCCTTCTGCTTCTGTTTCTGCTTCTTCTCTTTCGGCTTCTGCTGCTTCTGCTTCTTGTCCTCCTCCTGCTTCTTTTTCTGCTTCTCATTCTGCTTCTGCTTCTCCTTCTGCTTCTGCTTCTCCTCCTTCTCCTTCTCCTACTTCTGCTTCTCCTTCAGCTTCTGCTTCTTCTGCTTTTCCTGCTTCTCCTTCCGCTTCTTCTGCTTCTGCTTCTCCTTCTGCTTCTCCTTCTCCTTCTTCTGCTTCTGCTTCTGCTTCTTCTTCTTCTGCTTTACCTGCTTCTCTTTCTGCTTCTCCTTCTGCTTCTCCTTCTGTTTCTCCTTCTCCTTCTTGTTCTTCTACTTTTCCTTCTGCTTCTGCTACAACTGCTACTGCTTCTACTTCTTCTGTTTCTTCTGCTTCTCCTTCTGCTTTTGATTCTCTTTCTGCTTCTTCTTCTCCTTCTGATTCTCATTCTGCTTCTCATTCTGCTTCTCCAGATTCTGATTCTTCTGCTTCTCCTGCTTCTCCTTCTGCTTCAGGTTCTGCTTCTGCTTCTTCGGATTCTTATGCTTCTGCTTCTCCTGCTTCTGCTTCTTCTGCTTCCCCTCCTTCTCTTTCTGCTTCTCCTTCTGCTTCTGCTTCTTGTCCTTCTCCTGTTTCTTCTGATTGTTCTTCTCCTGTTTCTGCATTTCCTGCTTCTCCTTCTGCTGCTCTTTCTGTTTCTCCTGCCGCTTTTCCTTCTACGGCTCCTTCTTCTGCTTCTCTTTCTGCTTCTACTCCTGTTTCTCCTTCTCCTTCTCCTTCTAGTTCTTCTGCTTTTCCTTCTGCTTCTCCTTCTGCTTCTGAATCTTCTGCTTCTTCTGATACTGCCTCTGCTTCTTCTGTTTCTTCTGCTTCTCCTTCTGCTTCTCCTTCTGCTTCTGCTTCTCCTTCTGCTTCTCCACATTCTGCTTCTTCTGCTTCTCCTGCTTCTCCTTCTGCTTCAGGTTCTGCTTTTGCTTTTTCGGCTTCTCCTGCTTCTGCTTCTCCTGCTGCTGCTTCTTCTGCTTCTCCTGCTTCTCTTTCTGTTTTTCCTTCTGTTTCTGCTTCTCCTTCTGCTTCTTCCCCTTCTTTTGTTTCTTCTGCTTCGGCTTCTCCAGCTTCTGCTTCTCCTGCTTCTCGTTCTGCTTCTCTTTCTGCTTCTCTTTCTCCTTCTCCTTGTCCTTCTCCTTCTTCTGCTTCTTCTTCTGCTTCTGCTTCTCCTTCTGCTTCTGCTTCAATTTCTCTTTCTGCTTCTCATTCTGCTTCTGCGCCTTCTGTTTCTTCTGCTTCTCCTGCTTCTTCTTCTCCTGCTACAACTATTTCTCGTGCTGCTTCTCCTTCTGTGTCTCTTTCTGGTTCTGCTTATCCTTTTGCTTCTCCTACTCCTAATCCTTCTCTTTCACCTTCTCCTTCTTCTTCTTCTGCTTCTCCTGGTGCTTCTGCTTCTGCTTATTCTACTATTTCTGTTTCTTCTGATTCTACTTCTGCTTCTCCTTCTTCTACTTCTCTTTCTGTTTCTACTTCTGCTTCTTCTGATTCTCCTGCTTCTCCTTTTGTTCTCCTTCTGTTTCTGCTTCTCTTTCTGCTTCTGCTTCTCCTTCTGCTGCTCCTTCTCCTTCTCCTTCTTCTGTTCTCCCACTGCTTCTGCTTCTGTTTCTTTTGCTTATTCTATTTCTTCTGCTTCTCCTGCATCTACTGCTTCTCCTTATGCTTCTCCTTATGCTTTCCTTATGAGTTATCCTTACGCTTCTCCTTCACTTCTTCTTCTTCATATCATCTTCACTTCTTCATCATCTTCTTACTACATCAACATCTA
>NW_012313947.1:0-2162 GCF_000151885.1 Dipodomys ordii | reverse complement strand
GGTGTCCCACTTTGTCCCACGCTGTGTCCCCCGCTGAGTCCCCTCTGTGTCGCCGCTGTGTCCCCCTGTGTCCTCGCTGTGTCCCCCGCTGTCTCCCGCTTTGACTCCCGCTGTGTTCCGCTGTGTCCCGCTGTGTCCCCGCTGTGTCCCTAGCTGTGTCCCGCTGTGTCCCTCTGTGTACCCGCTGTGTCCTGCTATGTTCCCGCAGTGTCCCGGCTGTGTCCCGCTGTGTCCCGCTGTATCCTTGTTGTGTCCCCAGCTGTGTACCCCACTGTGTCCCGCTGTGTCCCTGCTGTATCGACGCTGGGTCCCGCTGGGTCCCGCTGTGTCCTCCCTTTGTCCCCCGCTGTGTCCCGCTCTGTCCGGCACTGTGTCCCGCTCTGTCTACTGCTGTGTCCCCGCTGTGTCCCGCTGTGTCCATCTGGGTCCCTGCTGTATCCACGCTGGGTCCCGCTGGGTCCTGCTCTGTCATCCCTGTGTCCCCCGCTGTGTCCCGCTCTGTCCCCCGCTGTGTCTCTGCTGTGTCCCCGCTGTGTCCCGCTTTGTCCGGCTGTGTACTGCTGTGTCCCCCGCTGAATCCCGCTGTGTCCCAATGTGTCCCAATGTGTCCTCGCTCTGTGCCCCGCTGTGTCCCGCTGTGTCCTCCCTGTGTCCTCTGCTGTGTCCCGCTGAGTCCCGCTGTGTCCCCCGCTGTGTTCCCCGCTATGTCCCGCTGTGTCCCCCGCTGTGTCCCACTGTGTCCTTGCTGTGTCCCATGCTGTGTGCCGCTGTGTCCTCGATGTGTCCCCCGCTGTGTCCCGCTGTGTCCTGCTGTGTCACGCTGTTTCCCCGCTGCGTCCCCGCTGTGTCCCTCTGTGTACCCCGCTGTGTCCAGCTTTGTCCCCGCTGTGTCTCGCTGTGTCCCACGCTCTGTCCCCCACTGTGTCCCGCTCTGTCCCCCTCTGTGTCCCACTGTGTCCCCCGCTGTGTCCCACTTTGTCCCCGCAGTGTCACTGTTGTTTCCTGCTGTATCCCGCTGTGTTCCGTGGTGTCCCTCTTTGTCTCCCGCTGTGTCCCCCGCTGAGACCCCGCTGTGGCAACGCTGTGTCCCCCTGTGTCCTGGCTGTGTCCCCCGCTGTCTCCAGCTCTGTACACCGCTGTGTCTCAAGCTTTGTCCCCGCTGTGTCCCACTGTGTCCCGCTGTGTCCCGCTGTGCCCCCACTGTGTCCCCGCTGTGTCCCTGCTGTGTCCCTGCTGTGTCGCCGCTGTGTCCCGCTGTTTCCTGCTGTGTCCTCGCTTTGTCCAACGCTGTGTTCCGCTGTGTCCCCCGCTGTGTCCCGCTGTGTCCCGCTGTGTCCCCGCTGCGTCCCACTGTGTCCCGCTTTGTCCCTGCTGTGACCCTCTCTGCCCCGCTGTATTGACGCTGTGTCCCGGTGTGTCCCGCTGTGTCCGCGCTGTGTTCCCGGCTGTGTCCCGCTGTGTACCCCTCTGTGTCCCCCGCTGTGTCCCGCTGTGTCCCCTCTCTGTCCCCTGCTGTCTCCCGCTGTGTCCCCCGCTGTGTCTCGCTGTGTCGCCCACTGTGTCCCGCTTTGCCTCTGCAGTGTCCCCGCTGTGTCCCACTGTGTCACACTGTGTCCCGTGTTGTCCCGCTTTGACCCCCGCTGTGACCTCGCAGTGTTTCCCGCTGTGTCCCGCTGTGTCCTCGCTGTGTTCCCCGCTGTGTCCCGCTGTGTCCGACTGTGTCCCGCTGTGTCCCCGCTGTGTCCCGCTGTGTCCCACTGTGTCCCCGCTGTGTGCCCGCTGTGTCCCGCTGTGTCCCCCGCTGTGTCCCGCTGTGTCCGACTGTGTCCCGCTCTGTCCCCGCTGTGTCCCGCTGTGTCCTGCTGTGTCCTCGCTGTGTCCCACGCTGTGTTCCGCTGTGTCCCCCGCTGTGTCCCGCTGTGCCCCACTGTGTCCCGCTGTGTCCCGCTGTGTCCCCCGCTTTGTCCCGCTGTGTCCCGCTGTGTCCCTGCTGTGACCCTCTCTGTCCCCGCTGTATTGACGCTGTGTCCCGGTGTGTCCCGCTGTGTCCGCGCTGTGTTTCCGGCTGTGTCCCGCTGTGTACCCCTCTGTGTCCCCTGCTGTGTCCCGCTGTGTCCCTCTCTGTCCCCTGCTGTCCCCCGCTGTGTCCCCCGCTGTGTCTC
>NW_012313946.1:0-2162 GCF_000151885.1 Dipodomys ordii | reverse complement strand
TCAGAGCAGAGGAGAAGCAGAAGCAGAAAGAGAAGCAAAAGCAGAAGGAGAAGCATAAGGAGAAGCAGAAGAAACAGAAGAAGCAGAGGCAGTAGCAGAAGATGTAGAAGCAGAAGGAGAAGCAGAAGGAAAAGCAGAAGAACGAGAAGGAGAAGGAGAAGCAGAAGGAGAAGCAGAAAGAGAAGCAGAAGAAGGAGCAGGAGAAGGAAAAGCAGCAGGAGAAGCAGAAAGAGAAGCAGAAGGAGAAGCAGGAGATGCAGAAACAGGAGAAGCAGAAGCAGAAGAAACAGGAGAAGGCCAAGAAGCAGAAGCAGAAGGAGAAGCAGAAACAGAAGGAGAAGCAGAAAGAGAAGGAGGGAAAGCAGAAGAAGCAGAAGCAGGAGAAGCAGAAGCATAAGAATACGAAGAAGCCGAAGCAGAACCTGAAGCAGAAGGAGAAGCAGGAGAAGCAGAAGAAGCAGAATCTGGAGAAGCAGAATGAGACGAAGAAGGAGAAGCAGAAGCAGAAAGAGAATCAAAAGCAGAAGGAGAAGCAGAAGAAACAGAAGAAGTAGAAGCAGTAGCAGGTGTAGCAGAAGCAGAAGGAAAAGCAGAAAAACAGGAAGGAGAAGGAGAAACCGAAGGAGAAGTAGAAGGAGAAGCAGAAAGAGAAGCAGGTAAAGCAGAAGAAGAAGAAGCAGAAGGAGAATCAGAAGGAGAAGCAGAAGAAGGAGAAGGAGAAACAGAAGCAGAAGAAGATGCAGAAGGAGAAGCAGAAGAAGCAGAAGAAGCAGAAGCAGGAGAAGCAGAAGAAGCAGAATCTGGAGAAGCAGAAGGAGAAGCAGAAGCAGAAAGAGAAGCAAAAGCAGAAGGAGAAGCAGAAGAAACAGAAGAAGCAGAGGCAGTAGCAGAAGAAGCAGAAGATTCAGAAGCAGAAGGAGAAGCAGAAGGAAAAGCAGAAGAACTAGAAGGAGAAGGAGAAGGAGAAACAGGAGTAGAAGCAGAAAGAGAAGCAGAAGAAGTAGCAGTAGAAGGAAAAGCAACAGGAGAAACAGAAAGAGCAGCAGAAGGAGCAGCAGGAAATGCAGAAACAGGAGAAGAACAAGCAGAAGAAACAGGAGAAGGACAAGAAGCAGAAGCAGGAGAAGCAGAAAGAGAAGGAGGGGAAGCAGAAGAAGCAGAAGCCAGAGAAGCAGAAGCATAAGAATCCGAAGAAGCAGAAGCAGAACATGAAGCAGAAGGAGAAGCAGGAGAAGCAGAAGAATCAGAATCTGGAGAAGCAGAATGAGAAGCAGAATGAGAATCAGAAGGAGAAGCAGAAGCAGAAAGAGAATCAAAAGCAGAAGGAGAAGCAGAAGATAAGAAGAAGCAGAAGCAGTAGCAGTTGCAGCAGAAGCAGAAGGAGAAGCAGAAGGAAAAGCAGAAGAACGAGAAGGAGAAGGAGAAACAGAAGCAGAAGAAGCAGCAGAAGGAGAAGCAGAAGCAGAAGAAGATGCATAAGGAGAAGCAGGAGAAGCAGAAGAAGCAGAAGCAGAAGGAGAAGTAGAAGTAGGAGAAGGAGAAGGAAGAGCCGCAGAAGCAATAGGAGAAGCAGAAGGAGTAGCAGAAGCAGAATGAGAAGCAGAAAGAGAAGCAGTAGAATCAGAAGAAGCAGGAAAAGAAGAAGCAGAAGAAAGAGAAGAAGAAGAAGAAGAAGAAGAAGAAGAAGAAGAAGAAGAAGAAGAAGAAGAAGAAGAAGAAGAAGAAGAAGAAGAAGAAGAAGAAGAAGAAGAAGAAGAAGGAGAAGAAGAAGAAGAAGGAGAAGAAGAAGAAGAAGAAGAAGAAGAAGAAGAAGAAGAAGAAGAAGAAGAAGAAGAAGAAGAAGAAGAAGAAGAAGAAGAAGAAGAAGAGAAAGGAGAAGCATAAGGAGAAGAAGCAGAAGAAGAAGAAGCAGAAGCAGGAGAAGCAGAAGCAGAAGAAAAAGAAGAAGCATAAGAAGAAGAATCAGAGGGAGAAGTAGAAGAAGGAGAAGGAGCAGCAGAAAGAGAAGTAGAAGGAGAATCAGAAGGAGAAGCAGAAGAAGGAGTAGCAGAAGTAGAAGAAGCAGCAGAAGGAGAAGCAGATGTAGAAAAAGATGCTGAACGAGAAGCAGGAGAAGCAGATGATGCAGAGCAGAATGAGAATCAGAAGTAGGAGAAGGAGAA
>NW_012313945.1:0-2162 GCF_000151885.1 Dipodomys ordii | reverse complement strand
ACGAAGAGAAGCAGAACGAGAAGCATGGAGAAGCAGAAGAAGCAGAGCGGGAGAAGCAGAAGAAGAAGAAACAGAAGAAATAGAAGGAGCAGAAGCAGAAGGAGGAGCAGAAGCAGAAGGAGAAGCAGAAAGAGAAGTAGGAAAAGCAGAAGAAGTAGAAGCAGGAGAAGCAGAAGCAGAAGAAACAGGAGAAGGACAAGAAGCAGAAGCAGAAGCAGAAGGAGAAGCAGAAAGAGAAGCACTAGAAGCAGAAGACGCAGGAAAAGCAGAAGCAGCAGAAAGAGAAGAAGAAGAAGAAGAAGAAGAAGAAGAAGAAGAAGAACAAGAAGAAGAACAAGAACAAGAACAAGAACAAGAAGAAGAACAAGAAGAAGAAGAAGAAGAAGAACAAGAAGAAGAAGAAGAAGAAGAAGAAGAAGAAGAAGAAGAAGAAGAAGAAGAAGAAGAAGAAGAAGAACAAGAACAAGAACAAGAAGAAGAAGAAGAAGAAGAAGAAGAAGAAGAAGAAGAAGAAGTAGAAGAAGAAGAAGAAGAAGAAGAAGAAGAAGAACAAGAACAAGAACAAGAAGAAGAAGAAGAAAAAGGAGAAGGAGAAGGAGAAGCAGGAGAAGCAGAAGCAGGAGAAGCAGAAGCAGAAGAAAAAGAAGAAGCATAAGAAGCAAAATCAGAGGGAGAAGCAGAAGAAGGAGAAGCAGAAGCAGAAGAAGCAGCAGAAGGAGAAGCAGAAGCAGAAGAAGATGCAGAAGGAGAAGCAGAAGAAGGAGAAGGAGAAGGCGAAAGAGAAGGATTAGGAGTAGGAGAAGCAAAAGGATAAGCAGAAGCAGAAAGAGACGCAGAAGGAGAAGCAGCACGAGAAGTAGGAGAAAGGAGAAGCAGAAGCAAGAGAAGCAGAAGAAACAGAAGACGCAGAAGCAGAATGAGAAGCAGAAGGAGAAATTGAAGCAGAAGCAGAAGCAGAAGGAGAAGCAGAAGCAGAAGGAGAAGCAGAAGAAGGAGAAGGAGAAGCAGATGCAGGAGAAGCAGAAGCAGAAGAAACAGAAGAAGGAGAAGAAGCAGAAGCAGAAGGAGAAGCAGAAACAGAAGGAAAAGCAGAAAGAGAAGCAGAAGAAGCAGCAGCAGGAGAAGCAGAAGCAGAAGAAGCCAAAGAAGCAGAAGCAGGACCTGAAGCAGAAGTAGAAGCACAGAAGCAGAAAAAGCAGAATCTGGAGAAGCAGAAGGAGAAGCAGAAGCAGAAAGAGAATCAAAAGCAGAAGGAGAAGCAGAAGGAGAAGCAGAAGAAGCCGAGGCAGTAGCAGAAGAAGCAGAAGATTCAGAAGCAGAAGGAAAAGCAGAAAGAGAAGCAGAAGAAGGAGCAGGAGAAGGATAAGCAGCAGGAGAAGCAGAAAGAGCAGCAGAAGGAGAAGCAGGAGATGCAGAAACAGGAGAAGCAGAAGAAACACGAGAAGGACAAGAAGCAGAAGCAGAAGGAGAAGCAGAAACAGAAGGAGAAGCAGAAAGAGAAGGAGAGGAAGCAGAAGAAGCAGAAGCAGGAGAGGCAGAAGCATAAGAATCCGAAGAAGCAGAAGCAGAACCTGAAGCAGAAGGAGAAGCAGGAGAAGCAGAAGAAGCAGAATCTGGAGAAGCATAATGAGAAGGTGAAGGAGAAGCAGAAGCGGAAAGAGAATCAAAAGCAGGAGAACAGAAGAAACAGAAGAAGCAGAAGCAGTAGCAGTTGCAGCAGAAGCAGAAGGAGAAGCAGAAGGAAAATCAGAAGAACGAGAAGGAGAAGGAAAAACAGAAGCAGAAGCAGAAGGAGAATCAGAAGGAGAAGCAGAAGAAGCAGAAGGAGAAGCAGAAGCAGAAGAAGATGCAGAAGGAAAAGCAGAAGAAGATGCAGAAGGAGAAGCAGCAGAAGCAGAAGAAGCAGAAGCAGAAGGAGAAGTAGAAGTAGGAGAAGGAGAAGGAAGAGCCGCAGAAGCAAAAAGAGAAGCAGAAGGAGAAGCAGAAGCAGAATGAGAAGCAGAAAGAGAAGCAGTAGAAGCAGAAGAAGCAGGAAAAGAAGAAGCAGAAGAAAGAGAAGAAGAAGAAGAAGAAGAAGAAGAAAAAGAAGAAGAAGAAGAAGAAGAAGAAGAAGAAGAAGAAGAAGAAGAAGAAGAAGGAGAAGGAGAAGCATAAGGAGAAGC
>NW_012313944.1:0-2162 GCF_000151885.1 Dipodomys ordii | reverse complement strand
TGCTACAGGACTTGCGTGCAATCAATGGGCAAATTTTAAATTATGGGTCCAGTTCAGAGGGGCTTACCGCTTCTTTCTTCCCTACCTGAAAATTGGCCTGTTATAGTCATTGACATAAAGGATTGTTTCTTTTCTATTCCATTATTTGCTAAGGACACTGAACGTTTTGCTTTTACCCTCCCTTCCTGTAATCATGAGGAACCGGACAAAAGGTATGAATGGGTAGTACTTCCCCAAGGCATGGCAAACAGTCCAACCATGTGTCAGTTATTTGTGGCCGAGGCTCTTAAGCCACTTAGACAAAAATATCCCAAGGTGCGCTGCATTCATTATATGGATGATATTTTGTTGGCCTCTAAGTCAGAGCAATTATTACATAAAGCTTATGAGGAACTTACCAAGCTGTTAAATGCTAAAAGCTTGTTTATTGCCCCTGAGAAGGTACAACAACACTCTGTTGTTGAATATTTAGGGGCTACCATACATAAATCTCATATTGTACCCCAAAAGGTAGAATTGAGGAAGGATCATTTAAAAACCCTGAATGATTATCAAAAATTATTGGGAGACATTAATTGGATCCGATGTTATTTAAAGCTGCCAAATTATGAACTTAAGCCCTTATATAACATGCTACAAGGAGACTCTGCATTAGATTCTCCAAGACAGCTTACGGATGAGGCACGTGATTCACTACGAAAGGTAGAGCATGAGTTACAAAGGGCATGTTTAAAAAGAATTAAGGAAGGTGAGCCAATTACTTTGTGTATTCTCCCTACATGTGTTCAACCTTCAGGGCTTTTATGGCAAGATGGCCCATTGCTTTGGATCTACCCAAAAGTTTCTCCGGCAAAATCCATTGAGTATTACCCTGCCGCGGTAGCCAGACTGGCGTTGTCGGGGGTTCAGCAGTGCATCCAATATTTTGGCAATGCTCCATGCTTCATTCTCCTTTTGCAAAGCAATGGATGTTCAACTTCTTCATGGGTTGCCCTATAACCCTCAAGGTCAAGGCATTGTAGAACGTGCACATCGCACGCTAAAGGAGACTTTACAAAAACAAAAAGGGGGAATTGGCCATGGCCGTACCCCTAAGGAAAGGCTTTCTCTTACTTTATTCACTATTAATTTTTTAAATTTGGATGCTCAAGGCCTGTCTGCGGCGGACAGGCATAACAAGTCTCAAGGTCTAACAAAAGGAATGGTAAAATAGAAAGATATTTTGACAGGGCTCTGGTGCGGGCCTGATCCCGTGCTAACATGGGCACGAGGTTCTGTTTGTGTTTTTCCACAGGACCAACAGGATCCGTTTTGGGTACCTGAACGACTCATTAGGAGGGTCCAAGGAGAAGAAGCACAAGATGCAAGGGGTGGTGATGATTCTTCTGATCGCCCTCACAATGATACAGCCTGTAAGACCAGTGCCGAGATGGAGGATCCTGTCCGTGTTCCCGAGACCAATGCCCTTATCTTTTAGACAATTGGACTGGAGAGTTTGATCATTTGAAGGAGTGGGCGGGAATGGGCTCCCTTATTGGTATCCTGGCATTGGTGATCTTGTTGTGCCTGTGGTGCATATACTGGATTAGGAGCTCGCAGCGCAGGAGTATGGCTATGGTGGTCCAGGCCTTTACTGCCATTGAGGCCGGACAGTCCCCCTACGCGTGGCTTGCCACGTTAAAGGAATAGCACAGGGTGCGAGGCAAACGCACTGCACTTGGGAATCACTCCCTGGCGTGAGCCCAAGAAGAGATGTTGGGTTGCAAGTGGGTTGATGCCCAAGATCCCACCTCTGCAAAAAAGGCATCGGACAGGCCTGGTCATCACTGGGGAAGGCGCGCACCTCAGGCGAAGACCAGTGCAAGGTCCTCTCATTAATGTTTTAGACAGAGGCCCAACCTCTACTCTTACCTGTTGCTTAATAAAACAAAAAAAGGGGAGCTGTGGAGAGCTGCGGGAGCTGCGACCAAAGACTGCTGCAAAAGCAACATTGTAGCTAAAATGGCAGGCCCGTGTGGAGCGGCTGCGACCTAAGATGGTGCTGGCTCCCGCCTTCCGTCTTCCCGGTGACGAGTGCTCTCTGTAAAAAACAACTCCTTATATGGCTATGACTTGGCTCCTAGTTTGCTTCGTGTTTGCAGCCCTATCGGTATATGCCACGT
>NW_012313943.1:0-2162 GCF_000151885.1 Dipodomys ordii | reverse complement strand
CCTTCTGCTTCTGCTTCTCCTTCTGCTCCTTCTCCTTCTTCTGTTTCTACTTCTTCTGCTGCTTCTCCCGCTTCTGCTTCTTCTGCTTCTCCTTCCTTTCCTCTGCTTCTTCTTCTCCTTCTTCTGCTTCTCTTTCTGCTTCTGCTTCTGCTTCTTCTGATTCTCCAACTAATCCTTCTTCTTTTCCTTCTGTTTCTGCTTCTCTTTCTGCTTCTTCATCTCCTGCTTCACCTTCTGCTGCCCCTTCTCCTTCTTCTGTTTCTCCCTCTGCTTCTGCTTCTGCTTCTTATGCTTCTTCTTGTTCTTCTGCTTCTGCTTCTCCTTCTGCTCCTTCTCCTTCTTCTGTTTCTTCTTCTACTGCTTCTTCTTCTGCTTCTGCTTCTTCTGCTTCTACTTCTCTTTCTGCTTCTGCTTCTCCTGCTTGTTTTTCTGCTTCTTCTGCTGCTTCTCCTTCTGCTGCTTCTTCTACTTCTCCTTCTGCTTCTCTTTTTGCTTCTCCTTCTGCTTCTTCTGTTTCTCCTGCCAGAATTTCTGGTTCTACTTCTTTTGCTGCTTCTCCTTCTGCTTCTGCTTCTACTTCTGCTTCTGTTTCTGCTTCTTCTGCTTCTTCTCTTTCGGCTTCTCCTGCTTCTGCTTCTTGTGCTTCTTCTGCTTCTTCTCTTTCGGCTTCTCCTACTTCTGCTTCTCCTTCAGCTTCTGCTTCTCCTGCTTCTCCTTCTGCATCTCCTTCTGTTTGTTCTTTTCCTTATGCTTCTTCTGCTTCTGCTTCTCCTTCTCCTTCGCCTTCTCCTTCTTTTACTTCTCCTTTTGCTTCTGCTTCTTCTGCTTTTCCTGCTTCTCCTTCTGCTTCTGCTTCTTCTGCTTCTCCTGCTTCTCCTTCTGCATCTTCTTCTGCTTCTGCTTCTCTTTCTCCTTCTTCTGCTTCTCCTTCTGCTTCTTCTTCTTCTGCTTTACCTGCTTGTCTTTCTGCTTCTCCTTCTGTTTCTCCTTCTCCTTCTTGTTCTTCTGCTTTTCCTTCTGTTTCTACTTCTGCTTCTGCTACAACTGCTACTGCTTCTACTTCTTCTGTTTCTTCTGCTTCTCCTTCTGCTTTTGATTCTCTTTTTGATTCTCCTTCTGCTTCTCATTCTGCTTATCCAGATTCTGCTTCTTCTGCTTCTCCTGCTTCTCCTTCTGCTTCAGGTTCTGCTTCTGCTTCTTCGGATTCTTAAGCTTCTGCCTCTCCTGCTTCTGCTTCTTCTGCTTCCCCTCCTTCTCTTTCTGCTTCTCCTTCTGTTTCTGCTTTTCCTTCTGCTCCTGCTTCTTGTCCTTCTCGTGTTTCTTCTGCTTCTGCTTCTCCTGTTTCTGCATCTCCTGCTTCTCCTTCTGCTGCTCTTTCTGCTTCTCTTGCTGCTTATCCTTCTCCTGCTCCTTCTTCTGCTTCTCTTTCTGCTTCTCCTTCTGTTTCTCCTTCTCCTTCTCCTTATAGTTCTACTGTTTTCCTTCCGCTTCTCCTTCTGCTTCTGAATCTTCTGCTTCTTCTGCTACTGCCTCGGCTTCTTCTGCTTCTCCTTCTGCTTCTCCTTCTGCTTTTGCTTCTCTTTCTGCTTCTGCGTCTCCTTCTGCTTCTCCAGATTCTGCTTCTTCTGCTTCTCCTGCTTCTCCTTCTGCTTCAGGTCCTGCTTCTGCTTCTTTGGCTTCTTCTGCTTCTGCTTCTCCTGCTGCTGCTTCTTCTGCTTCTCCTGCTTCTCTTTCTGGTTTTCCTTCTGTTTCTGCTTCTCCTTCTGCTTCTGCTTCTTCTCCTTCTTCGGTTTCTTCTGCTTCTGCTTCTCCTGCTTCTGCTTCTCCTGCTTCTCGTTCTGCTTCTCTTTCAGCTTCTCCTTCTCCTTCTCCATCTTCAGCATCTCCTTCTGCTTCTCCTTTTGCTTATGCTTCAGCTTCAAATTTCTCCTTCTGCTTCTCATTCTGCTTCTGCGTCTTTCTGTTACTTTCTGATTCTCCTGCTTCTGCTTCTCATGCATCTCCTACTTAACTTGATGCTTCTCCTACCGACGTCTCTTTCAGCTTAGGATAATCATTATGCATCACCTAACACCAAATCCTTCTATTTCGCCTTCTACTAAAAAAAACATCAGATAACAAAGAAAGATCCAGATTCTACTATTCTACTATTTCTGGTTTCT
>NW_012313942.1:0-2162 GCF_000151885.1 Dipodomys ordii | reverse complement strand
GAAGCAGAGAAGAAGAACAGAAAAAGCAGAAGAAGCAGAAGAAGAAGCAGCAGGAGAAGCAGAAGAAGAAGAAGAAGGAGAAGGAGAAAGAGAAGGATTGGAGTAGGAGAAACAGAAGGATAAGCAGAAGCAGAAAGAGAAGGAGAATGAGAAGGAGAAGCAGGAGAAGCAGAAGAAGCAGAAGCAGGAGAAGCAGAAGCAGAATGAAAAGCAGAAGAAGGAGAAATTCAAACAGCAGAAGATGCAGAAGCAGTAGTAGAAGCAGAAGAAGGAGAAGCAGAAGGAGAAGCATAAAGAGAAACAGAAGGAGAAGCAGGAGCAGCAGAAGCAGGAGAAGCAGAATCAGAAGAAATAGAAGAAGGAGAAGAAGCAGAAGCAGAAAGAGATGCAGAAACAGAAGGAGAAGCAGAAATAGAAGCAGAAGAAGCCAAAGAAGCAAAAGCAGAACCTAAAGCAGAAGGAGAAGCAGGAGAAGCAGAAGAAGCAGAATCTGGAGAAGAAGAAGGAGAACCAGAAGGAGAAGCAGAAGCAGAAAGAGAAGCAAAAGCAGAAGGAGAAGCAGAAGGAGAAGCAGAAGAAACAAAAGAAGCAGAATCAGTAGCAGAAGAAGCTGAAGATGCAGAACCAGAAAGAGAAGCAGAAGGAATAGCAGAAGAACGAGTAGGAGAAATAGAAGGAAAAGCAGAAGGAGAAGCAGGAAAAGCAGAAGAAACGGAAGCAGACGGAGAAGCAGAAGAAGGAGAAGGAGAAGCCGGAGCAGAAGAAGAAGCAGAAGGAAAAGCACAAGCAGAAGGAGATGCAGAAGGAGAAGCAGGAAATGCAGAAGACGCAGAAGCAGAAGGAGAAGAAGAAGGAGAAGAATCAGAATCTGTAGAAGCAGAAATAGAAAGAGAAGCCGACGAAGAGAAGCAGAACGAGAAGCAGGAGAAGCAGAAGAAGTACAAGCGGGAGAAGCAGAAGAAGAAGAAACAGAAGAAGAAGGAGCAGAAGCAGAAGGAGAAGCAGAAGGATAAGCAGAAAGAGAAGCAGGAAAAGCAGAAGAAGCAGAAGCAGGAGAAGCAGAAGGAGAAGAAACAGGAGAAGGACAAGAAGCAGAAAGAGAAGCAGTAGAAGCAGAAGAAGCAGGAAAAGCAGAAGCAGAAGAAAGAGAAGAAGAAGAAGACAAAGAAGAAGAAGAAGAAGCATAAGGAGAAGCATAAGGAGAAGCATAAGGAGAAGCATAAGGACAAGTATAAGGAGAAGCAGTAGAAGCAGAAGAAGCAGAAGCAGGAGAAGCTGAAGCAGAAGAAAAAGAATAAGCAAAAGAAGCAGAAGCAGAAGCAGTGAGAGAAGCAGAAGAAGGAGAAGGAGCAGCAGAAGGAGAAGCAGAAGCAGAAAGAGAAGCAGAAACAGAAGGAGAACAAGAAGGAGAAGCAGGAAAATCAGAAAAAGCAGAAAGAGAAGGAGAAGAAGGAGAAGCAGAAGTAGAATCAGAAGAAACAGAAGAAGAAGAAGAAGAAGAAGAAGAAGAAGAAGAAGAAGAAGAAGAAGAAGAAGAAGAAGAAGAAGAGAAGAAAAAACAGAAGCAAAAGAAACAGAAGAAGGAGAAGAGCAGAAGCAGAAGGAGAAGCAGAAGCAGAAGGAGAAGCAGAAAGAGAAGCAGGAGAAGCAGAAGAAGCAGGAGAAGCAGAAGCAGAAGAAACAGGAGAAGCCGAAGAAGCAGAAGCATAATCTGAAGCAGAAGGAGAAACAGAAGAAGCACAATCTGAAGCAGAAGCAGAAGAAACAGAAATAGTAGAATAAGCAGAAGCAGAAGCACCAGGACAAGCAGAGGAACAAGAAGGAGAAGGCGAAAGAGAAGGATTAGGAGTAGGAGAAGCAAAAGGATAAGCAGAAGCAGAAAGAGAAGCAGAAGGAGAAGCAGCACGAGAAGTAGGAGAAGCAGGAGAAGCAGAAGCAAGAGAAGCAGTAGAAACAGAAGACGCAGAAGCAGAATGAGAAGCAGAAGGAGAAATTGAAGCAGAAGGAGAAGCAGAAGCAGAAGGAGAAGCAGAAGAAAGAGAAGGAGAAGGAGAAGCAGAAAGAGAAGCAGAAAGAGAAGCAGAAAGAGAAGCACAACGAGAAGCAGGAGAAGCAGAAGCAGGAGAAGCAGAAGCAAAAGAAACATAAGAAGGAGAAGAAGC
>NW_012313941.1:0-2162 GCF_000151885.1 Dipodomys ordii | reverse complement strand
AAGCATAAGAAGCAGAATCAGAGGGAGAAGCAGAAGGACAAGGAGCAGCAGAAGGAGAAGCAGAAGGAGAATCAGAAGGAGAAGCAGAAGAAGGAGAAGCAGAAGCAGAAGAAGAAGCAGAAGAAGCAGAAGCAGAAGAAGATGCAGAAGGAGAAGCAGGAGAAGCAGAAGAAGCAGAAGGAGAAACAGAAGTAGGAGATGGAGAAGGAGAAGGAAGGGCAGCAGAATCAATAGGAGAAGCAGAAGGAGAAGAAGAAGCAGAATGAGAAGCAGAAAGAGAAGCAGTAGAAGCAGAAGAAGCTGGAAAAGCAGAAGCAGAAAAAAGAGAAGAAGAAGAAGAAGAAGAAGAAGAAGAAGAAGAAGAAGAAGAAGAAGAAGAAGAAGAAGAAGAAGAAGAAGAAGAAGAAGAAGAAGACAAAGAAGAAGAAGAAGAAGCATAAGGAGAAGCATAAGGAGGAGCAGTAGAAGCAGAAGAAGCAGGAGAAGCAGAAGCAGAAGAAAAAGAATAAGCAAAAGAAGCAGAAGCAGAAGCAGAGGGAGAAGCAGAAGAAGGAGAAGGAGAAGGAGCAGCAGAAGGAGAAGTTGAAGCAGAAAGAGAAGCAGAAACAGAAGGAGAAGAAGAACGAGAAACAGGAGAATCAGAAGAAGCAGAATTAGAAGCAGAAAGAAGAGAAGAAGGAGAAGCAGAAGTAGAATCAGAAGAAACAGAAGAAGAAGCAGAAGAAACAGAAGCAAAGAAACAGAAGAAGGAGAAGAGCAGAAGCAGAAGGAGAAGCAGAAAGAGAAGCAGGAGAAGAAGAAGAAGCAGGAGAAGCAGAAGCAGAAGAAACAGGAGAAGCCAAAGAAGCAGAAGCAGAATCTGAAGCAGAAGGAGAAACAGAAGAAGCACAATCTGAAGCAGAAGCAGAAGAAACAGTAATAGTAGAATAAGCAGAAGCAGAAGCAGCAAGAGAAGCTGAAGAAGAAGAAGTCGGAGAAGGCGAGAGAGAAGGATTAGGAGTTGGAGAAGCAAAAGGGTAAGCAGAAGCAGAAAGAGACGCAGAAGGAAAAGAAGCACGAGAAGTAGGAGAAGCAGGAGAAGCAGAAGCAGGAGAAGCAGAAGAAACAGAAGACGCAGAAGCAGAATGAGAAGCAGAAGGAGAAATTGAAGCAGAAGCAGAAGGAGAAGCAGAAGAAGGAGAAGGAGAAGCAGAAAGAGAAGCAGAAAGAGAAGCAGAACGAGAAGCAGGAGAAGCAGAAGCAGGAGAAGCAGAAGCAGGGGAAGCAGAAGCAGAAGAAACAGAAGAAGGAGAAGAAGCAGAAGCAGAAGGAGAAGCAGAAACAGAAGGAAAAGCAGAAAGAGAAGCAGGAAAAGCAGAAGAAGCAGCAGCAAGAGAAGCAGAAGCAGAAGAAGCCGAAGAAGCAGAAGCAGAACCTTAAGCAGAAGGAGAAGCAGAAGCAGAAAGAGAAGCAAAAGCAGAAGGAGAAGCAGAAGAAACAGAAGAAGCAGAGGCAGTAGCAGAAGAAGCAGAAGATACAGAAGCAGAAGGAGAAGCAGAAGGAAAAGCAAAAGAAAGAGAAGGAGAAGGAGAAGGAGAAACAGAAGAAGAAGCAGAAAGAAAAGCAGAAGAAGGAGCAGGAGATGCAGAAACAAGAGAAGCAGAAGCAGAAGAAACAGGAGAAGGACAAGAAGCAGAAGCAGAAGGAGAAGCAGAAACAGAAGGAGAATCAGAAAGAGAAGAAGGGGAAGCAGAAAAAGCAGAAGCAGGAGAAGCAGACGCATAAGAATCCGAAGAAGCAGAAGCAGAACCTGAAGCAGAAGGAGAAGCAGGAGAAGCAGAATCTGGAGAAGCAGAAGGAGAAGCAGAAAGAGTATCAAAATCAGAAGGAGAAGCAGAAGAAACAGAAGAAGTAGAAGCAGTAGCAGTTGTAGCAGAAGCAGAAGGAGAAGCAGAAGGAAAAGCAGAAGAACAAGAAGGAGAAGGAGAAACAGAAGGAGAATCAGAAGGAGAAGCAGAAAAAGAAGCAGGTAAAGCAGAAGAAGCAAAAGGAGAAGCAAAAGAATGAGAAGGAGAAGCAGAAGCAGAAGAAGAAGCACAAGGACAGCACAAGCAGAAGGAGATGATGAATGGAGAGCAGGAGAAGCAGATGAAGCAGAAGCTGAAGGAGAAGCAAAAGTTGGA
>NW_012313940.1:0-2163 GCF_000151885.1 Dipodomys ordii | reverse complement strand
CGCGACATCTAGCGGTGGTTTTGTGAATTGCAGTTTTCTCTCCTGAAATGCATGGGGGAAAAAAAAAACAAACAAACCACGCACTGACTGACTGAGAAAACCGGCCCAGGCTGGCTGGCCCCGAGAGAGACTGCCTTCTTTTCAGAGAAGGGGTGGGGTGGGGATGATGATGTGCCTCGTTGGAGTATGGGGCCCATGCATAGGCAGGCAGGCAGGCAGGCAGGCTCGGAGTGGGACCGTTGTGTGTTGGAGCGCCAGTACAGTAGCTCAAGCCCCAGGATTGACTGGCAAGTCGAGAGGAAAAGGAGGGAGGGAGTGCAGGCGGGCGGGCGGGCGGGAGAGAGAATTCAAACGAGAGAGAGAGAGAGACAGACAGACCGACAGACAGACAGACAGACAGACAGAGACAAAGAGAGACACAGAGAGAGAAATAGAGAAACAGAAACAGAGAGACAAGAGACAGAGACGTGGTGAATTGGTCCGGCTGGACTACATACATGCTCTGTCGCGTCCGATCTTTGAGTTTCCTCAAAGATGCACGCACGCACACACACAGATACACTGAGATGCCCTCTGCCCCCTCTTCTCTCCTCTCCAATTCCCCCGCCCCCTCCCCCGTCCCCCCCATCAGGCACCAGAAATGAGATCCCTCCCCTTCGCCTATTGCGTCAATTACAAACAAAAGGCAGCGTGAGATTCAAGCAAATTTGTTTTATTTTGTTCCGAGGGTAGGGTTGTGAATTTTGGTGCGGGGGGGGGGTTGGAGGTCGTGGTCGTGGTCGAGTAATCGCCTGCGGGTGGGTGTGAGGATGGACGGTTACGCCACCTGCATGGTTGGCTCGCGTTCCCCTCTGGCTGTCTGGTTGCCGCTGAGTGCTTCAGATATCACCATCCGGTCAGGAAGCAGGGGCTGGAAGATAAAGAGATATTAAAGAGATAATTAGGAGCAGGACTCCAGGGAAGCCCGAAGGCGGGGGGGGCTGGGGGAGGGGGGAGGGAGAGAATGATGGAGAGGAGGGCAGACGGATCTATCCAGGGAACGAGCGACTCCTCCCCCTCCCTCTCCCCCTCCGCAACACGTCGGCTGGCGGTCGAAACCCCGCCCTCCCCCCTCCCCGTCGTCATGGCTACGACAGAGGAAAAGCAAATGATGATAATAATGAATCATAACAACCTACATGTATGTGTATGTCAGAACTCTCACTCCCCACTGCCGGGTAGGTGAGGACTGACTGACTGAGTGAGTGACTGACCCGACCCGTGTTTTGCCCCTCCCGCCGCCCCATCCACCTTGTCGAGTGGTGGTTTTGTGAATTGCAGTTTTCTCTCATGAAATGCATGGGGGAAAAAAAAGAACAAACAAACCACGCACTGACTAACTGAGAAAACCGGCCCAGGCTGGCTGGCCCAGAGAGAGACTGCCTTCTTTTCAGAGAAGGGGTGGGGTGGGGATGATGATGTGCCTCGTTGGAGTATGGGGCCCATGCATAGGCAGGCAGGCAGGCAGGCAGGCTCGGAGTGGGACCGTTGTGTGTTGGAGCGCCAGTACAGTAGCTCAAGCCCCAGGATTGACTGGCAAGTCGAGAGGAAAAGGAGGGAGGGAGTGCGGGCGGGCGGGCGGGCGGGAGAGAGAATTCAAACGAGAGAGAGAGACAGACAGACAGACAGACAGACAGACAGACAGACAGAGACAAAGAGAGACACACAGAGAGAAATAGAGAAACAGAAACAGAGAGACAAGAGACAGAGACGTGGTGAATTGGTCCGGCTGGACTACATACATGCTCTGTCGCGTCCGATCTTTGAGTTTCCTCAAAGATGCACTCACGCACACACACAGATACACTGAGATGCCCTCTGCCCCCTCTTCTCTCCTCTCCAATTCCTCCGCCCCCTCCCCCTCCCCCCCCTGTCTGGCACCAGAAATGAGATCCCTCCCCTTCGCCTAT
The DNA here is from genome assembly GCF_000151885.1 of Dipodomys ordii. NCBI lineage: Eukaryota > Metazoa > Chordata > Mammalia > Rodentia > Heteromyidae > Dipodomys > Dipodomys ordii. The sequence continues at coordinate 214 of NW_012313940.1, read as the reverse complement.
TGCATCAATTACAAACAAAAGGCAGCGTGAGATTCAAGCAAATTTGTTTTATTTTGTTCCGAGGGTAGGGTTGTGGATTTTGGTGCGGGGGGGGGGGTCGGAGGTCGTGGTCGTGGTCGAGTAATCGCCTGCGGAGGGGTGAGGATGGACGGTTAGGCCACCTGCATGGATGGCTCGCGTTCCCCTCTTGCTGTCTGGTTGCCGCTGAGTGCTC
>NW_012313939.1:0-2163 GCF_000151885.1 Dipodomys ordii | reverse complement strand
TGTGTCCGGTGTGTCCCGCTGTGTACTGCTGTGTCCCCCGCTGAGTCCCACTGTGTCCCCGCTGTGTCCCAATGTGTCCTCGCTATGTCCCCCGCTGTGTCCCGCTGTGTCCTCCCTGTGTCCCCCGCTGTGTCCCGCTGTGTCCCCCGCTCTGTCTCTGCTGTGTCCCCGCTGTGTTCCGGTGTGTCCCGCTGTTTACTGCTGTGCCCCGCTGAGTCCCGCTGTGTCCCCGCTGTGTCCCAATGTGTCCTCACTATGTCCCCCGCTGTGTCCCGCTGTGTCCTCCCTGTGTCCCCCGCTGTGTCCCGCTGTGTCCCTCTGTGTCCCCCGCTGTGTCCCCCGCTATGTCTCGCTGTGTCCCCTGCTGTGTCCCACTGTGTCCTTGCTGTGTCCCCCGTTCTGTGCCACTGTGTCCTCACTGTGTCCCCGGCTGTTTCCTGCTGTGTCCCGCTGTGTCCCGCTGTGTCCCCCGCTGTGTCCCGCTGTGTCCCCGCAGGTTCACCGCTGTTTCACGCTGTGTCCTGCTGTGTTCTGTGGTGTCCCGCTTTGTCCCCCGCTGTGTCCCGCTGTGTCACTGCTAGATCCCCGCTGGGTCCCGCTGTGTCTCGCTGTTTCACGCTGTGTCCTCGCTTTGTCCCATGCTGTGTTCCGCAGTGTCCTCCCTGTGTCCCCCGCTGTGTTCCGCTGAGTCCCCCGCTGTGCCCCGCAGTGTCCCGCTGTGTCCCGCTGTGTCCTCGCTGTGTCCCACTGTGTCCCCGCTGTTTCCCCGCTGGGTCCTGCTGTGTCCCACTGGGTCCCGCTTGGTCCCCTGCTTTGTCCCGCTGTGTCCCCGCAGTGTCCCTGCTGTGTCCCGCTGTGTCCCATTGTGTCCTGTGGTGTCCCGATTTGTCCCCCGCTATGTCCCCTGCTGAGTCCCCTCTGTGTCCCCGCTGTGTCCCGCTGTTTCCGCCGCTCTGTCCCGCTGTGTCCCCCGCTGTGTCTTGCTGTGTCCCGCTGTGTCCTGCTGGGTCCCGCAGTGTCCCCGCTGTTTCCGTGCTGTGTCCCGCTGTGTCCCCCGCTGTGTCCCCGCAGGTTCACCGCTGTTTCACGCTGTGTCCCGCTGTGTTCCGTGGTGTCCCGCTTTGTCCCCCGCTGTGGCCCCCCTGAGCCACCTCTGTGTCCCCGCTGTGTCCCGCTGTGTCCTCGCTGTGTCCGCCTCTGTCTCCCGCTCTGTCCACCGCTGTGTCTCACGCTTTGTCCCCACTGGGAACCGCTGTGTCCCGCTCGGTCCCCCACTGTGTTCCCCGCTGAGTCCTCTATGTGTCGCCACTGTGTCCCGCTGTGTCCTCGCTGTGTCCCCTGCTATCTCCCGCTTTGTCCCACGCTGTGTCCCGCTGTGTCCCGCTGTGTCCTCGCTGTGTCCCCGGCTGTGTCCTGCTGTGTTCCCGCTGTGTCCCAAGCTGTGTCCCGCTGTGTCCCGCTGTGTGCCCCGCTGTGTCGTGCTAGGTGCCGCTGTGTCCCCGCTGTGTCCCCGCTGTGTCCTCGCTGTGTCCCGCTGTGTCTACTGCTGTGTCCCCACTGTGTCCCGCTGTGTCTCGCTGTGTCTTGCTGTGTCCTCGCTGTTTCCCACGCTGTGTTCTGCTGTGTCCTCGCTGTGTCCCCCGCTGTGTCCCGTTGTGTACCCAGCTGTGTACCCCGCTGTGTCCCGCTGTGTCCCCGCTGTATCGACGCTGTGTCCCACTTGGTCCCGCTGTGTCCTCGCTGTGTTCCCCGCTGTGTCCCGCTGTTTACCCCTCTGTGTCCCCCGCTGTGTCCCGCTGTGTCCCGCTGTGTACTGCTGTGTCCCCTGCTGAGTCCAGCTGTGTCCCCGCTGTGTCCCAATGTGTCCACGCTGGGTCCCGCGCTGGGTCCCGCTGTGTCCCCCCTGTGTCCCCCGCTGTGTCCCGCTGTGTCCCGCTGTGTTTCCTGCTGTGTCCTCTGCTCTGTCCCACTGTGTCCCCCTCTGTGTCCTGCTGTGTCCCGGCTGTGTCCCCCCTGTGTCCCTGCTGTGAGCCCTGATGAGTCGTCCCTGGATCCCCAGCTATGTCCCCCTAGTGTCCACACTGTAGTTCCCCTTGTGACCCGCTGTAGTACCCCACTGTGTCCAGCTGTGTCCAAGCTGTGTTCCCGACTCTTTTCTCACAT
>NW_012313938.1:0-2163 GCF_000151885.1 Dipodomys ordii | reverse complement strand
GTCCCGCTCTGTCCCCGCTTTGTGCCCGCTGTGTCCCGCTGTGTACTCCATTGTGTCCAGCTGTGTCACCACTGTGTCCCACTGTGTCCTCTCTTTGTCTCCACTGTCCCCCGCTGTGTCCCCCGCTGTGTCCCGCTGTGTCCCGCTGTGTCCCCCGCTTTGTCCCGCTGTGTCGACGCAGTGTTCCCTCTGTGTCCTGCTGTGTCACCATGTGTCCCATGGTGTCCCGCTTTTTCCCCCGCTGTTTCCCCCACTGAGTCCCCTTTGTGTCCCCATTGTGTCCCGCTGTGTCCCGCTGTATCCTAGCTGTGTCCCCCGCTGTGTCCCGCTGTATCCCCGCTGTGTCCCACGCTGTGTCCCGCTGTGTCACACTGTGTACCCCGCTGTGTCCCGCTATGTTCCCGCAGTGTCCCCGCTGTGTCCTGCTGTGTCCCACTGTGTCCTCGCTGTGTCCCCCGCTGTGTCCCGTTGTGTCCCCAGCTGTGTACCCCGCTGTGTACCGCTGTGTCCCCGCTGTTTCGATGCTGTGTCTTGCTGTGTCCCACTGTGTCCTTGCTGTGTCCCCCACTGTGTTCTGCTGTGTCACCCGCTGTGTCCCGCTGTGTCTCCCGCTGTGTCCTGCTGTGTCCCAAAGGGTCACCACTGTTTCGCGCTGTGTCCCGCTGTGTTGCGTGGTGTCCCGCTTTGTCCCCCGCTGTATCCCCAGCTGAGTACCCACTGTGTCCCCGCTGTGTCCCGCTGTGTCCTCGCTGTGTCCCCCGCTATCTCCCGCTCTGTCCCCCGCTGTGTCTCACGCTTTATCCCGTCTGTGTCCCACTCTGTCCCGCTGTGTCCCGCTGTGTCCACCACTGTGTCCCTTTGTGTCCCCAGCTGTGTAACCCGCTGTGTAACACTGTGAATCCCGCTGTATCGAGGCTGTGTCCCGCTGGGTCCCGCTGTGTCCTTGCTCTGTTATTCGTGGTGTCCCCTTCTGTCCCCCGCTGTGTCCCCTGCTCTGTCCCACTGTGTCCCCTGCTGTGTCCCGTTGTGTCCCGCTGTGTCCCCCGCTGTGCCCCTGCTGTGTCCCCGCTGTCACGTTGTGTCCTGCTGTGTCCCATTGTGTCCCGCTGTAACCCTGCTGAGTCCCCCTGTGTCCCCGCTGTGTCCTGCTGTGTCGTCGCTCTGTCCTCCGCTGTGTCCCGCTGTGTCCTCTGCTGTGTCCCGCTGTGTCAGTATGTGTCCCGCTGTATCGCTGTGACCCCGCTGAGTCCCCGCTGTGTCCTCGCTGTGTCCCCCGCTGTGTCCCGCCGTGTCCTCGCTGGGTCCCCCGCTGTGTCCCACTGTGTCCCGCTCTGTCCCTGCTGTGTCCTGCTGTGTCCCGCTGTGTCCCCGCTTTGTGCCTGCTGTGTCCCGCTGTGTACTTCGTTGTGTCAGGCTGTGTCCCCCGCTTTGTCCCACTGTGTCCCCACAGTGTCCCCGCTGTGTCCTGCTGTGTCACACTGTGTCCCATGGTGTCCTGCTTTGTCCCCAGCTGTGTCCCCCGCTGAGTCCCCTCGGTGTCCTGCTGTGTCCTTGCTGTGTGCCCCGCTGTCTCCCACTTTGTCCCACGCTGTGTCCCACTGTGTCCTCGCTGTGTCCCCCGCTGTGTCCCGCTATGTCCCCGCTGTGTCCCAAGTTGTGTCCCGCTGTGTCCCGCTGTGTACCCAGCTGTGTCCTGCTATGTTCCCACAGTGTCCCCGCTGTGTCCCCACTGTGTCCTGCTGTGTCCTCGATGTGTCCCCCGCTGTGTTCCGTTGTGTCCCCAGCTGTGTACCCCGCTGTGTCCCGCTGTGTCCCCGCTGTATCGATGCTGTCCCCCGCTGAGTCCCGCTGTGTCCCACTTTGTCCCCCGCTGTGTCCCCCGCTGAGTCCCCGCTGTGTCCCCGCTGTGTCCCTCTCTGTCCTCCCTGTTTCCCCCGCTATGTCCCGCTGTGTCCCCTGCTGTGTCCCGCTGTGTCTACTGCTGTGTTCCTGCTGTGTCCCTCTGTGTCCCCCTGTGTCCTCACTGTGTCCCACGCTGTGTTCCGCTGAGTACTTGCTGTGTCCCCCGATGTGCCCCGATGTGTCCCCAGCTGTGTACCCCGCTGTGACCACTCTGTCCCGCTGTATCGACGCTGTGTCCTGCTGTGTCCCACTGTGTCCTCG
>NW_012313937.1:0-2163 GCF_000151885.1 Dipodomys ordii | reverse complement strand
GGAGCGCCAGTACAGTAGCTCAAGCCCCAGGATTGACTGGCAAGTCGAGAGGAAAAGGAGGGAGGGAGTGCGGGCGGGCGGGCGGGCGAGCGGGAGAGAGAATTCAAACGAGAGAGAGAGAGAGAGAGAGAGAGACAGACAGACAGACAGAGACAAAGAGAGACACAGAGAGAGAAATAGAGAAACAGAAACAGAGAGACAAGAGACAGGGACGTGGTGAATTGGTCCGGCTGGACTACATACATGCTGTCGCGTCCGATCTTTGAGTTTCCTCAAAGATGCACGCACGCACACACACAGATACACTGAGATGCCCTCTGCCCCCTCTTCTCTCCTCTCCAATTCCCTCGCCCCCTCCCCCCTCACCCCCACCGTCAGGCACCAGAAATGAGATCCCTCCCCTTCGCCTATTGCGTCAATTACAAACAAAAGGCAGCGTGAGATTCAAGCAAATTTGTTTTATTTTGTTCCGAGGGTAGGGTTGTGGATTTTGGTGCGGGGAGGGGGTCGGAGGTCGTGGTCGTGGTCGAGTAATCGCCTGCGGGGGTGGGGGGGTGAGGATGGACGGTTACGCCTCCTGCATGGATGGCTCGCGTTCCCCTCTGGCTGTCTGGTTGCCGCTGAGTGCTTCAGATATCACCATCCGGTCAGGAAGCCGGGGCTGGAAGATAAAGAGATATTAAAGAGATAATTAGGAGCAGGACTCCAGGGAAGCCCGAAGGTGGGGGGTGGCGGGGGGAGGGGGGCATGGCTACGACAGAGGAAAAGCAAATGATGATAATAATGAATCATAACAACCTATATGTATGTGTATGTCAGAACTCTCACTCCCCACTGCCGGGTAGGTGAGGACTGACTGACTGAGTGAGTGACTGACCCGACCCGTGTTTTGCCCCTCCCGCCGCCCCATCCACCTTGTCGACGGTGAACGCGCGCCATCTAGTGGTGGTTATGTGAATTGCAGTTTTCTCTCATGAAATGCATGGGGGAAAAAAAAGAACAAACAAACCACGCACTGACTGACTGAGAAAACCGGCCCAGGCTGGCTGGCCCCGAGAGAGACTGCCTTCTTTTCAGAGAAGGGGTGGGGTGGGGATGATGATGTGCCTCGTTGGAGTATGGGGCCTATGCATAGGCAGGCAGGCAGGCAGGCTCGGAGTGGGACCGTGTGTGTTGGAGCGCCAGTACAGTAGCTCAAGCCCCAGGATTGACTGCCAAGTCGAGAGGAAAAGGAGGGAGGGAGTGCGGGCGGGCGGGCCGGCGGGAGAGAGAATTCAAACGAGAGAGAGAGAGAGAGACAGACAGACAGACAGAAAGACAGACAGACAGACAGACAGACAGAGACAAAGAGAGACACAGAGAGAGAAATAGAGAAACAGAAACAGAGAGACAAGAGACAGAGACGTGGTTAATTGGTCCGGCAGGACTACATACATGCTCTATCGCGTCCGATATTTGAGTTTCCTCAAAGATGCACGCACGCAAACACACAGATACACTGAGATGCCCTCTGCCCCCTCTTCTCTCCTCTCCAATTCCCCCGCCCCCTCCCCCCTCCCCCCCCCGTCAGGCACCAGAAATGAGATCCCTCCCCTTCGCCTATTGCGTCAATTACAAACAAAAGGCAGCGTGAGATTCAAGCAAATTGGTTTTATTTTGTTCCGAGGGTAGGGTTGTGGATTTTGGTGCGGGGGGGGGGTCGGAGGTCGTGGTCGTGGTCGAATAATCGCCTGCGGGGGGGGGTGAGGATGGACGGTTACCCCACCTGCATGGATGGCTCGCGTTCCCCTCTGGCTGTCTGGTTGCCGCTGAGTGCTTCAGATATCACCATCCGGTCAGGAAGCAGGGGCTGGAAGATAAAGAGATATTAAAGAGATAATTAGGAGCAGGACTCCAGGGAAGCCCGAAGGCGGGGGGGGGGCAGTCCTCAAGGGATTGCGCTTCAGGATGCTCACATTTTTCTTATTGCTTTATTTGAACTACCTAGGTATCTGTACATTAATCTTCGTTTTCTTTGCTGCAAAATTGCGTCTGCCTTCTGATGCCTTAGATGTGTATTTTATGATTCGAAAACTGAAAATGATGGTCCACGCTTTTCGATGCCATCCGCCAGGGTATATCAGCTCTGCGTCTCTTTTCTCTGAAAAATGCTGAGATCCGTTT
>NW_012313936.1:0-2163 GCF_000151885.1 Dipodomys ordii | reverse complement strand
AGCGAGGCCACAGCGGAACACAGCGTGGGATTTTGCGAGGACACAGCGGGACACAGCGGGACACAGTGGGGACAAAGCAGTAGACACAACGGGACACAATGGTGGACACAGCGGGACACAGCAGGGGACACAGGGAGGACACAGCGGGACCCAGCGGGACCCAGCCTCGATACAGCGGGGACACAGCGGGACACAGCGAGGTACACAGCTGGGGACACAACAGGACACAGCGGGGGACACAGCGAGGACACAGCGGGACACAGCGGGACACTGCGGGAACATAGCGGGACACAGCGGGGTACAGAGCGGGACACAGCGGAACACAGCTGGGGACATAGCGGGGACACAGCGGGACACAGTGGGGGACACAGTGAGGACGCAGCGGGACACAGCGGAACTCAGCGGGGGACAAAGCGGGAGACAGCGGGGGACACAGCGAGCACACAGCAGGACACAGCGGCCACATAGAGGGGACTCAGCGGGCAACACAGCGGGGGACAAAGAGGGACACCACGGGACACAGTGAGACACAGCGGGACACAGCGGGACACTGTGGGGACACAGTAGGACAAAGCGGGGGACACAGCGGGACACAGCGGAACAAATCGGGGGACAGAGCGGAGAAAGAGTAGGGCCACAGCGGGACACCTCGGTGATACAGCTGGACACAGCGGGGTACACAGCGGGACACAGCGGGCACACAGAGGGGACACAGCGGGACACAGCGGGGACAGAGCGGGACACAGTCGGACACAGCGGGACACTGTGGGGGACACAGCGGGACACAGCGGGGGACCCAGCAAGGACACAGCGGGACACATCAGGGGACACAGCGAGGACACAGCGGGGGACACAGCAGGAGACACAGCGGGACACAGCAGGACACAGCGGGACACAGCGGGGGACACAGCGGTACACAGCTTGGGACACAGCGAGGACAAAGCGGGACACAGCGGGACACAGCGGGGACACAGCAGGGACACAGCAGGGACACAGCAGGGACACAGCGAGGGGGGACACAGCGGGACACAACGAGGAACACATCGAGGACACAGCGAGGACACAGCGGGACCCAACAGGATACAGAGGGGACACAGCGGGACACAGCGGGACACAGCGGGGTACACAGCTGAGGACACAATGGGACACAGCGGTGGACACAGCGAGGACACAGCGGGACACAGCAGGGACACTGCAGGAACATAGCGGGACACAGCGGGTACAGAGCGGGACACAGCGGGGTCACAGAGTGGTACACAGCGGGACACATCGGGAAACAAAGCGAGGTCACAGCGGTGGACAAAGCGGGACAACACGGAACACAGTGTGACACAGCGGGACACAGCGGGACACAGCGGGGTACACAGAGGGACACAGCGGGCACACAGCGGGGACACAGCGGGACACAACGGGACACAGCGGGGACACAGTGGGACACAGCGGGACAAAGCGGCAGACACAGCGGGACACAGCAGGCACACAGCGGGGACACAGCGGGACACAGCGGGACACAGCGGGGAAAGAGCGGGACACAGCCGGACAGAGCGGGACACAGCAGGGGACACAGCGGGACACAGTTGGGGACCCAGTGAGGACACAGCGGGACACAGCAGGGGACACAGCGAGGACACAGCGGGGGACACAGCGGGGGACACAGCGGGACACAGAGGGGGCACAGCCGGACACAGCGGGACACAGTGGGACACAACAGGGACAAAGCGTGAGACACAGCGGGGGACAGAGAGGGAGAAAGCAGGGGACACAGCGAGGACACAGCGGGACACAGCGGTGACACAACGGGGACTCAGCGGGGGACACAGCGGGACACAGCGGGGGACACAGTGGGACACAGCGGGGGACACTGCGGGACACAGTGTGGGACAGAGCGTGGGACACAGCGAGACACAGCGGGTACAAAGCTGGACACAGCGGGGTACACAGAGGCACACTGCAGGGACACAGCGGGGAAACAGCGAGGACACAGCGTCACACAGTGGGGGACACAGCAAGGACAGAGCTGACACAGCGGGGGACAAAGCGGGACATATCGGGGGACACAGCGGGGACACAGCGGGACACAGTGGGACACTGCGTGAGACACAGGAAGGACACAGAAGTACACAGCGGGGAACAGAGCGAGGACACATTTGGGACTCAGCGGGA
>NW_012313935.1:0-2163 GCF_000151885.1 Dipodomys ordii | reverse complement strand
GGGGACACAGCGGGACACAGTGGGGACACAGCGAGGACAAAGCGGGACACAGCAGGACATAGTGGGACACAGTTTGGAGACAGCGGGGACACAGGGGGATACAGCGGGTGACACAGCGAGACACAGCAGGACAAAGCGGCATACAAAAGGGGGACACAGTGGGACACAGCGGGCGACACAGCGGGGACACAGCGGGGGACACACCGGGGGACATTGCGGGACACAGTGGCGGACACAGCGGGGGACACAGAGGGAATACAGCGGGGATAGAGCGGGGACACAGCGGGGACACAGCGGGGACATAGCGGGACACAGCGTGGACACAGCGGGTGACACAGAGGGACACAGCGGGACCCAGCGGGACCCAGCAGGGACACAACGGGACACAGGGAGACACAGCCGGGACACCGCGAGGACAAAGCGGGACACAGCGGGGACAAAGCGGGACACAGTGGGCCACAGCGGGGACACAGAGGGACACAGCGGGTGACACAGCAGGACACAGCGGGACACAGCGGGATACAGCATGGGACACAGCGGGACACAACGAGACACAGCGGGGGACACAGTGGGGGACAGAGGGGACACACCGGGGGACAACGTGGACATAGCAGGGCACAGCAGGGATAAAGCGGGACATAGCGGGGACACAGCGGTGGACAAAGAGGGGCCACAGCGGGACATAGTGGGGGACACAGCGAGACATAGCGCGGACACAGCGGGACACACAGCGGGACACAGCGGGGGACACAGCAGGGGACACAGCGGGACACACATAGGGACAATGATGACACATCCAGACACAGCGGGGACACAGCGGGACATAGCGGGGGACAAAGAGCAGACAAAGCAGGGACATAGCAGGGACACAGCGGTGGACAAAGAGAGGCCAAAACGGGACATAGTGGGGGACACAGCGGGACACAGCGAGACATAGTGCGGACACAGCGGGACACACAGCGAGGGACACAGCGGGGACACAGCGGGGACACAGAGGGACACAGCGGGAACACAGAGGGGACACAGCGGGACACAGCAGGGACACAGCGGGACACAGGGGGACACAGCTGGGGACACAGCGGAGGATACAGCCCACACAGTGGGGGACACAGTGGGGGACACAGCGGGGGACACAGAGGGATACAGCGCAGACACAGCGGGACACAGCAGGGACTCAGCAGGACACAGCGGGAACACAGCAGTGACACAGCGGGACACAACGGCGACACAGCGGGACACAGCTGGAGACAAAGCACAACACCACGGGACACAGGGGGACACAGCGGGACACAGCGGGGACACAGCGAGGACAAAGCGGGACACAGCAGGACATAGTGGGACACAGGTGGAGACAGCGGGGACACAGGGGGACACAGCGGGGTGACACAGCGAGACACAGCAGGACAAAGCGGCATACAAAAGGGGGACACAGTGGGACACAGCGGGGGACACAGCGGGGGACACACCGGGGGACATTGCGGGACACAGTGGCGGACACAGCGGGGGACACAGAGGGAATACAGCGGGGATAGAGCGGGGACACAGCGGGGACACAGCGGGGACATAGCGGGACACAGCGTGGACACAGCGGGTGACACAGAGGGACACAGCGGGACCCAGCGGGACCCAGCAGGGACACAACGGGACACAGGGAGACACAGCCGGGACACCGCGAGGACAAAGCGGGACACAGCGGGGACAAAGCGGGACACAGTGGGCCACAGCGGGGACACAGAGGGACACAGCGGGTGACACAGCAGGACACAGCGGGACACAGCGGGATACAGCATGGGACACAGCGGGACACAACGAGACACAGCGGGGGACACAGTGGGGGACAGAGGGGACACACCGGGGGACAACGTGGACATAGCAGGGCACAGCAGGGATAAAGCGGGACATAGCGGGGACACAGCGGTGGACAAAGAGGGGCCACAGCGGGACATAGTGGGGGACACAGCGAGACATAGCGTGGACACAGTGGGACACACAGCGGGACACAGCGGAGGACACAGCGGGGGACACAGCGGGACACAGCGGGGAAACATCACAGACACAGCGGGACACAGCAGGGGACAGCGGGACAGAGCGGGGGACAGCAGGGACACACATAGGGACAACGATGACACATCCAGACACAGCGGGGACACAGAAGGGACACAG
>NW_012313934.1:0-2163 GCF_000151885.1 Dipodomys ordii | reverse complement strand
ACAGAGCAGGGTACACAGCAGGGGACACAGACGGACCCAACGGGACACAGCGGGGGACACAGGGGGGACACAGCGGGACACAGCGGGGGACACAGCGAGGACACATTGGGACACAGCGGGGACACAGCAGTACACAGCGAGACACAGCGGTACACAGCGGAGCACAGCAGGGACAGGGCGGGGGACAAAGCGGGACACAGCGGGACACAGCGGGGGACACAGCGGGGGACACAGAGGGGTACACAGCGGGACACAGCAGTGGACAAAGCAGGACACAGTGAGGGACACAGCGAGGACACTGCCGGACTCTGCGGGAGACACAGCGAGGACACAGCGTGACACAGCGGAACCCAGCGGGACACAGCAGGGACACAGCAGGGGACACAGCTGGACACAGAGGGGGACACAGTGGGACCCAGCGGGGGACACAGCGGGACACAGTGGGACACAGCGGGGGACACAGCGATGACAAAGCGGGACACAGCGGGGATATAGCGGGACTCAACACGGTCACAGCGGGACACAGCAGGACACAGCGGGACACAGCGGGGACACAGCAGGGGACAGAGCGGGACACAACGGGACACAGCGGGGGACACAGGAGGGACAAAGGGGACACAGCAGGGGACACGGCGAGGACACAGCGGGACACATCTGGGACACAGCGGGAATCAGCGGGGGACACAGCGGGACACAGCGGGGACACAGCTGGGACACAACGGAGTACACAGCGGGACACAGAGGGCACAAAGCGGGGACAGAGCGGGACACAGCTGGACACAGCGGGACATAGCGGGGGACACAGCGGGACACAGAGGGGGACACAGTGAGGACACAGTGGGACACAGCGGTGGACACAGCGAGGACACAGCGGTGACACAGCTGGACACAACGAAGTACACAGCGGGACACAGCGGGCACACAGCGGGGACACAGCGGGACACAGCGGGGAAAACAGGGAGGACACAGCATGACCCAGTGGGACACAGCGTCGATACAGCGGGGACACAGCGGGACACAGCGGGGTACACAGCTGTGGACACAACGGGACACAGTGTGGGCACAGCGGGACACAGCGGGACAGAGTGGGACACAGACGGGATAAAGCGTGAGACACAGCCGGGGACACAGGGGGGACACAGCGGGACACAGGGGGGGACACAGCGAGGACACATTGGGACACAGCGGGGACACAGCGGGACTCAGCGGGGGACACAGCAGTACACAGCGGGACACAGCGGGACACAGCGGGTCACAGCAGGGACAGAGCAGGTGACACAAAGGGGTACACATCAGGACACAGCAGTGGACAAAGCAGGACACAGCGGGGGACACAACGAGGACACTGCGGGACACTGCGGGAGACACAGCAAGGACACAGCGGGACACAGTGGAACACAGCGGGACACAGCAGTGACACAGCAGGGGACCCAGCGGGACACAACCGGGGACACAGCGGGACACAGCGGGGCCACAGGGAGGACACAGCAGGACACAGCGGGGGACACAGCGGGAAACAGCGAGGGACACAGCATCGATAGAGCGGGGACACAGCGGGACACAGCGAGGTACACAGCTGGGGACACAACGGGACACAGTGGGGGACATAGCGGGACACAACAGGACACAGTGGGACACAGCGGGACACAGCGGGGGACACAGCGAAGACAAAGCGGGACACAGCGGGGGACACAGTGGGACAGAGCAGGGTACACAGCAGGGGACACAGACGGACCCAGCGGGACACAGCGGGGGACACAGGGGGGACACAGCGGGACACAGCGGGGGACACAGCGAGGACACATTGGGACACAGCGGGGACACAGCAGGACTCAGCGGGGGACACAGCAGTACACAGCGAGACACAGCGGTACACAGCGGAGCACAGCAGGGACAGGGCGGGGGACAAAGTGGGACACAGCGGGACACAGCGGGGGACACAGCGGGGGACACAGAGGGGTACACAGCGGGACACAGCAGTGGACAAAGCAGGACACAGTGAGGGACACAGCGAGGACACTGCGGGACTCTGCGGGAGACACAGCGAGGACACAGAGGGACACAGCGGAACTCAGCGGGACACAGCAGGACACAGCAGGGACACAGCGGGACACAGAGGAACACACAGTGGGACACAGCGGGGGACACAGCGGGACACAGTGG
>NW_012313933.1:0-2163 GCF_000151885.1 Dipodomys ordii | reverse complement strand
AGACACATTGGACACAGCGGGGACACAGCGGGACTCAGCGGGGGAAACAGCATGTACACAGCGGGACACAGCGGGACACAGCGGGGGACACAGAGGGGTAGACAGCGGGACACAGCGGGGAACACAGCGAGGACACAGCGGGACCATGCGGGACACAGCGTCGATACAGCGGGGACACAGCGGGACACAGCGGGGTACACAGCTGGGTTCACAACGGGACACAGCGGGGGACACAGCGAGGACACAGCAGAACACAGCGTGGGAAACAGCGAGGACACAGCGGGACACAGCGAGACACAGCGGGACACAGTGGGGACACAGCAGTAGACAGAGCAGGACACAGCGAGGACACAGCGGGGACACAGCGGGGACACAGCGGCACCCAGCAGGACACAGCGGGGCACACAGCGGGACACAGCGGGACACAGCTTGGGACACAGCGGGAACACAGCAGGACACAGCCGGGGACACAACGAGGACACAGCGGGACACAGCGGGACACAGCGTGGGACAAAGCGGGAGATAGCAGGGGACACAGCGAGGACACAGCGGGACACAGTGGCGACACATAGAGGACTCAGCGGGGGACACAGTGGGGGATAGAGCGGGACACAGTGGGACCCAGCGGGGACAAAGCGTGAGACACAGCAGTGGACAGAGCGGGAGACAGAGGCGGACACAGCGAGGACACAGCGGGACACAGCTGTGACACAGCGGGACACAGCTGGGGACACAGCTGGGGACACTGCGGGACACAGCGGGACACAGCGGCGACACAGCAAGGACACAGCGGGGGACACAGCCGGACACAGCCGGGGACACAGCGGGACACAGCGAGAGACACAGCGGGGGACACAGCGGGACACAGCGGGGAACAAAGAGAGGACACAGCTGGACCCAGCGGGACACAGCGTCGATAGAGCGGGGACACAGCGGGACACAGCGGTGACACAACGGGACTCAGCGGGGGACACTGCGGGACCCAGCGGGACACAGCGGGGACACAGCAAGGACACAGCGGGGGACACAGCGGGACACAGCGGGACACAGCGGGGGACACAGCGAGTGACACAGCGGGGGACACAGCGGGACATAGTGGGGAACACAGAGAGAGACACAGCAGGACCCAGCGAGACACAGCGTCGATACAGCAGGGACACAGCGGGGTACACAGCTGTTGACACAACGGGACACAGTGGGGGACACAGCGGGACACAGTGGGGCACAGCGGGGACAAAACGGGAGACACAGTGGGGAACAGAGCAGACACAGCGGGGGACACAGCGAGGACACAGCGGGGACTCAGCGGGGACACAGTGGGGGACAAAGCGGGACACCACAGAACACAGTGGGAAACAGCGGGACACAGCGGGGAAACTGCAGGGACACAGGGAGACAAAGCGTGGGACACATAGGGACACAGCGGGGGACACAGTGGGGGACACAGCGGGACACAGCAGGGGGACACAGCGAGGAAACCACGGAACACAGCGGGACACAGCGGGAAACAGAGGGGATCTGCGGGGACACAGCGGTACACAGTGGGGGACACAGTGGGAAACAGCGGGGGACACAGCGGGACACAGTGGGGGACAAAGCCAGGACACAGCGGGACACAACGGGACACAGCAGGGGGACACAGCGAGGACACCAGGGAACACAGCGGGACACAGCGGGAAACAGAGGGGAACCTGCGTGGAGACAGTGGTACACAGTTGGGGACACAGTGGGAAACAGCGGGGGACACAGCGGGACACAGTGGGGGACAGAGCGTGGGACACAGCGAGACACAGCGGGGACAAAGCTGGACACAGCGGGGTACACAGAGGGACACAGCTGGGACACAGCGGGGAAACAGCGTGACACAGCAGGACACAGCGGGAAACAGCGGGGGACACAGCGAGGACACAGCGGCACACAACGGGGGACACAGCAAGGACACAGTGGGACACAGCGGGGGACACAGCAAGACATAGCGGGGGACACAGCGGGGGACACAGAGGCACACAACGGGACTCAGCGGGGGACACAGCAGTACACAGCGGGACACAGCGGTGACACAGCAGGGACAAAGCGGGGGACACAGGGATGACACAGCGGGACCCAGCGGGACCCAGCGTCGATACAGCAGGGACACAGCGGGACACAGAGGGTAAAAATGAT
>NW_012313932.1:0-2163 GCF_000151885.1 Dipodomys ordii | reverse complement strand
AAGAAGCAGGAAAGGAAGAAGCAGAAGAAAGAGAAGAAGAAGAAGAAGAAGAAGAAGAAGAAGAAGAAGAAGAAGAAGAAGAAGAAGAAGAAGAAGAAGAAGAAGAAGAAGAAGAAGAAGAAGAAGAAGAAGAAGAAGAAGAAGAAGGAGAAAGCAGTAGAAGCAGAAGAAGCAGAAGCAGGAGTAGCAGAAGCAGAAGAAAAAGAATAAGCAAAAGAAGCAGAAGCAGAAGCAGTGGGAGAAGCATAAGAAGGAGAAGGAGCAGCAGAATGAGAAGCAGAAGCAGAAAGAGAAGCAGAAACAGAAGGAGAACAAGAAGGAGAAGCAAGAGAATCAGAAGAAGCAGAAGTAGAAGCAGAAAGAAGAGAAGAAGGAGAAGCAGAAGTAGAATCAGAAGAAACAGAAGAAGAAGCATAAGAAACAGAAGCAAAAGAAACAGAAGAAGGAGAAGAGCAGAAGCAGAAGGAGAAGCAGAAATAGAAGCAAGAGAAGCAGAAGAAGCAGGAGAAGCAGAAGCAGAAGAAACAGGAGAAGCCGAAGAAGCAGAAGCAGAATCTGAAGCAGAAGGAGAAACAGAAGAAGCACAATCTGAAGCAGAAGCAGAAGAAACAGAAATAGTAGAATAAGCAGAAGCAGAAGCAGCAGGAGAAGGAGAAGAAGAAGACGGAGAAGGCGAGAGAGAAGGATTAGGAGTAGGAGAAGCAAAAGGATAAGCAGAAGCAGAAAGAGACGCAGAAGGAGAAGCAGCACGAGAAGTAGGAGAAGCAGGAGAAGCAGAAGCAGGAGAAGCAGAAGAAACAGAAGACGCAGAAGCAGAATGAGCAGCAGAAGGAGAAATTGAAGCAGAAGCAGAAGGAGAAGCAGAAGCAGAAGGAGAAGCAGAAGAAGGAGGAGGAGAAGCAGAAAGAAAAGCAGAAAGAGAAGCAGGACGAGAAGCAGGACGAGAAGCAGGAGAAGCAGAAGCAGGAGAAGCAGAAGCAGAAGAAACAGAAGAAGGAGAAGAAGCAGAAGCAGAAGGAGAAGCAGAAACAGAAGGAGAAGCAGAAAGAGAAGGAGGGGAAGCAGAAGAAGCAAAAGCAGGAGAAGCAGAAGCGTAAGAATCCGAAGAATCAGAAGCAGAACCTGAAGCAGAAGGAGAAGCAGGAGAAGCAGAAGAAGCAGAATCTGGAGAAGCAGAAGGAGAAGCAGAAGCAGAAAGAGAAGCAAAAGCAGAAGGAGAAGCAGAAGAAACAGAAAAACAGAAGCAGTAGCAGAAGAAGCTGAAGATGTAGAAGCAGAAAAAGAAGCACAAGAAATAGCAGAAGAACGAGAAGGAGAAGGAGAAACAGAAGGAGAAGCAGAAGGAGAAACAGAAGCAGAAGAAGCAGCACAAGGAGAAGCAGAAGCAGAAGAAGATTCATAAGGAGAAGCAGGAGAAGCAGAAGAAGCAGAAGCAGGAGAAGCAAAAGCATAAGAATCCGAAGAAACAGAAGCAGAACCTGAAGGAGAAGGAGAAGCAGAAGAAAGAGAAGAAGTAGAAGCAGTAGCAGTTGTAGCAGAAGCAGAATGAGAAGCAGAAGGAAAAGCAGAAGAACAAGAAGGAGAACGAGAAACAGAAGGAGAAGCAGAAAGAGAATCAGGAAAAGCAGAAGAAGAAGAAGCAGAAGCAGAAGCAGAAGGAGAAGCAGAAGCAGAAGGAGAAGCAGAAAGAGAAGCAGGAGAAGCAGAAGAAGCAGGAGAAGCAGAAGTAGAAGAAACAGAAGAATCTTAAGAAGCAGAAGCAGAATCTGAAGCAGAAGGAGAAACAGAAGAAGCAGAATTGAAGCAGAAGCAGTAGAAACAGAAATAGTAGAATAAGCAGAAGCAGAAGTAGCAGGAGAAGCAGAAGAAGAAGACGGAGAACGCGAGAGAGAAGGATTAGGAGTAGGAGAAGCAAAAGGATAAGCAGAAGCAGAAAGAGACGCAGAAGAAAAAGCAGCACAAGAAGTAGGAGAAGCAGGGGAAGCAGAAGCAGGAGAAGCAGAAGAAACGAAGACGCGAAGCAGAATGAGAAGCGAAGGAGAAATTGAAGCGAAGCGAAGGAGAAGCGAAGCGAAGGAGAAGCGAAGAAGGAGAAGGAGAAGCGAAGCACAGGAAAGGAAGGAGAAGCAGAAGAAGCATAAGCAGGAGAAGCAGAAGAAGAAG
>NW_012313931.1:0-2163 GCF_000151885.1 Dipodomys ordii | reverse complement strand
AGCGGGAAACAGCGGTGACCCTGCAGGGACACAGTGGGACACAGCGGGGGACACAGCGGTACACAGCGGGGGACACAGAGAAACACAGAGGGGGACATAGAGAGGTACACAGCGGGACACAGCAGGGAACACAGCGAGGACACAAAGGTTTACTCAGCTGGTGACAAAAAGGGACACATCGGGGGACACAGCGAGGACACAGCGGAACACAGCGTGGGACACAGCGAGGACACAGCGGGACACAGCGGGGGAAAGCGGGGGACACAGCGGGGGACAGCGGGGACACAGCGGGATACAGCAGAGTTCACAGCTGGGGACACAAAGGGACACAGTGGGGGACACAGCGGGACACAGTGGGACACAGTGGGACACAGCGGGGACAAAGCGTGAGACACAGCAGGGGACAAAGCGGGAGACAGCGGGGGATACAGAGAGGACACAGCGGGACACAGCGGGGACACAGCGGGGACTCAGCGGGTGACACAGCGGGGGACATAGAGGGACACCACGGAACACAAAGGGACACAGCGGGATAAAGCGGTGACACTGCGGGGACACAGAGCGACACAGCGGGGGACACAGCGGGACACAGTGGGGGACACAGCGGGACACAGCGGGGGACACAGCGAGGACACAGCGGGACACAGCGGGGTACACAGCGGGATACAGCGGGCACACAGCGGGGAGACAGCGGACACAGCGGGTCACAGCAAGTACACAGCGGGACACAGAGTGGACACAGCGGGACACAGCGGGACAAAGCAGGACACAGTAGTTACACAGCGGGACACAGTGGGACACAGCGGGACACAGCGGGGAACACAGCGGTGGACCCAGCGGGGGTCACAGAGGAACACAGCGGGACACAGCGTTTACACAGCGGGACACAGTGGGACACAGCGGGACACAGCGGGGAACACAGCGGTGAACCCAGCGGGGGTCACAGCGGAACACAGCAGGACACAGCGGGGGACACAGGGGGGACACAGCGGGGACACAACGGGACTCAGCGGGGTACACAGAGGGACACAGCGGGACACAGCGTCAATACAGTGGGGACACAGAGTTACACAGCGGGGTACATAACTGGGGACACAAAGAAACACAGTGGGGGACACAGCGGGACACAGCGGGTGACACAGCGGGACACAGCGGGACACAGCGGGGGACACAGCGGGGACACAGTGGGACACAACGGGGGACACAGCGGGACACAGCGGGGGACAAAGCGGGACACCACGGGACACAGCGGGGACACAGCTGGACACAGTAGGTTACACAGCGGGACACAGCGGACACGCAGCGGGGACACAGCTGGACACAGCGGGACACAGAGGGGACAGAGCGTGACACAGCGGGACACAGTGGGACACAGCGGGGGACTCAGCGGGACACATTGGGCGACACAGCGAGGATACAGCGGGACACTGAGGGAGACACAGCGAGAACACAGCCGGACACAGCGGAACACAGCGTGACACAGTGGGGACACAGGGGGGACACAGCGGGACACAGCGGGGGACACAGCGAGGAAACAGCGGAACACAGCGGGGGACAAACAGGACACCACGGAACACAGCGGGACACAGCGGGGGACACAGCGCAACGCAGAGGGGAACAGATCTAGGGACACAGCAGGACACAGCGGTAACACAGCTGGACACAGCGGGGTACACATCGTGACACAGCGGGGACACAGCGGGGGACACAGCAGGACACAGCAGGACACAGCCGGGACACAGCGGGAAACAGCGGGGGATACAGCAGAGGACAGCGGGGGACAGAGAAGGGACACAGCGGGACACAGCAGGGACACAGCTGGACACAGCGTGGTACACAGCGGGACACAGCGGGACACAGCGGGGACACAGCGGGACACAGCGGGACACAGCAGGGACACAGCAGGGGACAAGGGGGAACAAACCGGGACACAGCGGGACACAGCGGAGGACACAGCGAGGACACATTGGGACACAGCTCGGACACAGCGGGGCACACAGCGGGGAACACAACTGTACACAGCGGGGCACAGCAGGGACACAGCGGGGGACAGAGCGGGACACAGCGGGGAATACAGAGGGGTACACAGCGGGACACAGTGGGGGACAAAGCAGGACACAGCCGGGGACAAAGCGAGGACACTGCGGGACACTGCGGGAGTGA
>NW_012313930.1:0-2163 GCF_000151885.1 Dipodomys ordii | reverse complement strand
GCGGGGGACTCAGCGGGACACAGCTGGGGACACAGCGAGGACACAGCGGGACACAGCGGGGGACACAGCGGGGGACAGCGGGGACCAATATGCAGACAGCGGGGACACAACGGGACACAGCGGGGGACATAGGGGACACAGCGGGACACAGCAGGACACAGCGGGACACAGCAGGGCACAGAAGGGACACAGCGATTCACAGCGGGGACACAGTGTGGGACATAGCGAGGACACAGTGGGACACAGAGGGATACACAGAGAGGACACAGCGTGACACATGGGGACACAGCAGGGGACAAGAGAGGACACAGCGGGACACAAATGGAGACACAGCAAGGACAAAGCGGGCCACAGAGGGACACAGCAGGGGACACAGCAAGGCCACAGCGGGACACAGCGGGACACAGCGGGGGACACAGCAGGGGACACAGCAGGACACATGGGGACACAGCGGGACACAGCGGGGACAGAGCGGGGGACACAGCGGGACACAAAGGGGGATCCAGCGTTACACAGAGGGGACACAGCGGGGAACAAAGGGGCACACAGCGGGACACAGCGGGGGTACACAGCGGGACAAAGCGGGACACAGTCGGGACAGTGTGGGACACAGCGGGGACACACCGGGGAACACAGCGGGGACACAGCGGGACACACCAGGGACACAGCGGGGACACAGCGGGACACAGCAGCGACACAGTGGAACACAGCGGGGGACACAGCGTGACACAGCTTGGGACAGAGCGGGACACAGCATGGACACAGCGGGACACAGCGAGACACAGCAGTGACAAAGCGGCGACACAGTGGGACACATACGGACACAGCGGGACACAGCGGGGGACAGAGGGGACACACCGGTGGACAACGGGGACACAGCAGGACAGCGCGGGGGTCACAGTGGGAAACAGCAGGGACACAGGGGACACATTGGCGACACAGAGGGACACAGCGGGACAGAGCGGGGACACAGTGGGGACAAAGCGGGGGACACAGTGGGGGACACAGCGGTAAACAGCGGGAGACACAGCGGGACTCAGCTGGGGACACATCAAAGGACACAGCGGATGACACAGCGGGGGTAACAGCGGGAAACAGCGGGGGACACAGCGAGGACACAGCAGGACACAGCGGGATACACAGAGGCAGACACAGCGGTACACATCGGGACACAGCGGAGACACAGCGGGACACAGCGGGACACAGCGGGGACACAGCGGGACACAGCGGGGGACACAGAGGCGGACACAGCAGAACACAGCGGGACACAGCGGGACATCGCGGGGACAAAGCGAGGACAGAGCGGGACACAGGAGGACACAGCGGGGACACAGCGGGGAAACAGCGGGGGACACAGTGGGACACTGGGGGGACACAGAGGGACTTAGCGGTTACACAGTGAGGACACACCAAGGACACAGCGGGACACAGCGGGGACACAGCAGGGACACAGCGGGACACAGCGGGACCCAGCGGGGACCCAGCGGAGCGGGGACAGAGCGGGACACAGCGGGGGACACAGCAGGGGACACAGCGGGGGACAGCAGGGACACAGAGGGACACAGCAGGACACAGCGGGACACAGCGCGACACAGCCCGACAGAGCGGGCACACAGTGAGGACACAGTGGGACACAGCGGGGAAATAGTGGGGGACACAGCGCGGGACACAGCGGGGGACACAGCATGGACACACCAAGTCACAGCGGGGAAATAGTGGGGGACACAGCGCGGGACACAGCAGGATACAGAAGGACACAGCGAGGACACAGCGGGACACAGGAGGACACAGCGGGGACACAGATGGAAAACAGCGGGGGACACAGTGGGACACTGCGGGGACACAGAGGGACTTAGCGGTTACACAGCGAGGACACACCAGGGACACAGCGGGACACAGCAGGGACACAGCGGAGACACCGTGGGACATCGCGGGGACAAAGCGAGGACAGAGCGGGACACAGAGGTACACAGCGAGGGACACAGCGGGGAACAGTGGGGACAAACCGGGGAACAACGGTGACACAGCGGGACACAGCTGGGACACAGCGAGGACACAGCGGGACACAGCCGGACACAGCAGGACACAGAGGGGAACACAGCGGGGGACACAGCGGGACAGAGCGGGACACAGCGGGGTATACAGTGGGACACATCGGGGATG
>NW_012313929.1:0-2163 GCF_000151885.1 Dipodomys ordii | reverse complement strand
GTGGGGGACAGAGTGTGGGACACAGCGAGACACAGCGGGGACAAAGCTGGACACAGCGGGGTACACAGAGGGACACAGCGGGAACGCAGCGGGGAAACAGCGTGACACAGCAGGACACAGCGGGAAACAGCCGGGGATACAGCGAGGACACAGCGGCACAGAGCGGGGGACACAGCAAGGACACAGTGGGACACAGCGGGGGACACAGCGAGACATAGCGGGGGACACAGCGGGGGACACAGAGGGACACAGCGGGACACAGCGGGGGACACAGGGAGGACACAGCGGGACACAGCGGGGGACATAGCAAGGACACATTGGGACACAGCGGGGACACAGCGGGACTCAGCGGGGCACAGCAGTACACAGCGGGACACACCGGAACACAGCGGGGACACAGCAGAGACACAGCGGGGGACACAGCGGGACACAGCGGGGGACACAGGGAGGACACAGCGGGACACAGCGAGGGACATAGCGAGGACACATTGGGACACAGCGGGGACACAGCGGGACTCAGCGGGGCACAGCAGTACACAGCGGGACACACCGGGACACAGCAGGGACACAGCAGAGACACAGTGGGGGACACAGCGGGACACAGCGGGGGACACAGGGAGGACACAAAGGGACCCAGGTAAACCCAGCGTCGATATGGCAGGGACACAGCAGGACACAGCGGGGAAAAAAGCGAAGACACAGCGGAACACAGCGTGGGACACAGCGAGGACACAGCGAGGACACAGCGGGACACAGCGGGGAACACAGCGAGGACACAGCGGGACCCAGGGCGACACAGCGTCGATACAGCGGGGACACAGCGTTACACAGCGTGGTACACAGCTGTGTACACAACGGGACACAGTGGGGGCACAGCGGGACACAGCGGGACACAGTGGGACGCAGCAGGGACAAAGCTTGAGACACAGCGGGGTACAGAGCGGGAGACAGCGGGGGACACAGCGAGGACACAGCGGTACACAGCGCTGACACTGCGGGGCACACAGCGGTACACAGCGGGGAACACAGCGGGGGACACAGCGGGACACAGAGGGACACAGCGGGGAACACATGGGGGACACAGCGGGACACAGTGGGGGACACAGCGAGGACACATTGGGACACAGCATGGACACAGGGGGACGCAGCGGGGGACACAGCAGTACACATCGGGACACAGCGGGACACAGCGAGGGACGCAGAGGGGTACACAGCGGGATAAAGCGGGGAACACAGCGAGGACACAACGGGATCAAGCGGGACACAGCGTCGATACAGTGGGAACACAACGGGACACAGCGGGGTACACAGCTGGGGACACAGCGGGACACAGCGAGGGACACAGCGGGACACAGCGGGGAACACAGGGAAGACATAGCGGGACCCAGTGGGTCCCAGTGTCTTTACAGCGGGGACTCAGTGGGACACAGCGGGGTGTACAGCTGGGTACACAACGGGACACTACGGGGGACACAGCGAGGACACAGAGGGACACAGCGGGACACAGCGGGGACACTGCGGGAACATAGTGGGACACAGCGGGGTACACAGCGGGACACAGCGCTACACAGCTAGGGACACAGCGGGGACAAAGCGGCAGACAGCGGGGGACACAGCCAGGACACAGCGGGACACAGCGGCGACACAGAGGGGACTCAGCGGGACAAAGCGGGGGACACAGCGGGACACAGCGGGACACAGCGGGGAACAGTGGAGACAGAGAGGGGCCAAAGAGAGACGCAGCGGTGACACAGCTGGACACAACGTAGTACACAGCAGGACACAGCCGGGCACACAGCGGGGACACAGCAGGGACCAAGCGGGACATAGCGGGACACAGCGGAACACAGCAGGGGACACAGCGGGACACAGCAGGGGACCCAGCTAGGACACAGCGGGACACAGCGGGGGACACAGCTGGGGACACAGCGGGACACAGCGGGGAACTCAGCGAGGACACAGCGGGACCCAGCAGGACACAGCGTCGATACAGCAGAGACACAGTGTTACACAGCGTCGTACCCAGCTGTGGACACAACGGGACAGAGTGGGGGCACAGCGAGACACAGCGGGACACATTGGTGACACAGCGGGGGACATAGCAGACACAGCAGCGGACACAGCGGGGGACACAGCGGGACACAGCGCGACACAGCGGGGGAC
>NW_012313928.1:0-2163 GCF_000151885.1 Dipodomys ordii | reverse complement strand
AAGAAGAAGAAGAAGAAGAAGAAGAATGATATGAAGCATAAGGAGAAGCATAAGGAGAAGCATAAGGAGAAGCATAAGGAGAAGCATAAGGAGAAGCAGCAGATGCAGGAGAAGCAGAAGAAATAGAATAAGCAAAAGAAGCAGAAGCAGAAGCAGTGGGAGAAGCAGAAGAAGGAGAAGGAGAAGGAGCAGCAGAAGGAGAAGCAAAAGCAGAAAGAGAAGCAGAAACAGAAGGAGAACAAAAGGAGAAGCAGGAGAATCAGAAGAAGCAGAAGTAGAAACAGAAAGAGAAGTAGAAGAAGGAGAAGCAGAAGTAGAATCAGAAGAAATAGAAGAAGAAGAAGAAGAAGAAGAAGAAGAAGAAGAAGAAGAAGAAGAAGAAGAAGAAGAAGAAGAAGAAGAAGAAGAAGAAGAAGAAGAAGAAGCAAACGAAACATAAGAAGGAGAAGAGCAGAAGCAGAAGCAGAAGGAAAAGCAGAAGCAGAAGGAGAAGCAGGAGAAGCTGAAGTAGCAGGAGAAGAAGAAGCAGAAGAAACAGGAGAAGCCGAAGAAGCAGAAGCAGAATCTGAAGCAGAAGGAGAAACAGAAGAAGCACAATCTGAAGCAGAAGCAGAAGAAACAGAAATAGTAGAATAAGCAGAAGCAGAAGCACCAGGAGAAGCAGAAGAAGAAGAAGGAGAAGGTGAAAGAGAAGGATTAGGAGTAGGAGAAGCAAAAGGATAAGCAGAAGCAGAAAGAGACGCAGAAGGAGAAGCAGCACGAGAAGTAGGTGTAGCAGGAGAAGAAGAAGCAGGAGAAGTAGAAGAAACAGAAGGCGCAGAAGCAGAATGAGAAGCAGAAGGAGAAATTGAAGCAGAAGCAGAAGGAGAAGCAGAAGCAGAAGGAGAAGCAGAAGAAGGAGAAGGACAAGGAGAAGGAGAAAGAGAAGCAGAAAAAGAAGCAGAACGAGAAGCAGGAGAAGCAGAAGCTGGAGAAGCCGAAGCAGAAGAAACAGAAGAAGGGGAAGAAGCAGAAGGAGAAGCAGAAACAGAAGGAAAAACAGAAAGAGAAGCAGGAGAAGCAGAAGAAGCAGAAGCAGGAGAAGCAGAAGCAGGAGAAGCCGAAAAAGCAAAAGCAGAACCTGAAGCAGAACGAGAAGCAGGAGAAGAAGAAGAAGCAGAATGTGGACAAGCAGAAGGAGAAGCAGAAGCAGAAAGAGAAGCAAAAGCAGAAGGAGAAGCAGAAGAAACAGAAGAAGCAGAGGCAGTATCAGAAGAAGCAGAAGATTCAGAAGCAGAAGGAGAAGCAGAAGGAAAAGCAGAAGAACTAGAAGGAGAAGGAGAAACAGGAGTAGAAGCAGAAAGAGAAGCAGAAGAAGGACCAGTAGAAGGAAAAGCGGCAGGAGAAACAGAAAGAGCAGCAGAAGGAGAAGCAGGAAATGCAGAAACAGGAGAAGAACAAGCAGAAGAAACAGGAGAAGGACAAGAAGCAGAAGCAGAAGGAGAAGCAGAAAGAGAAGGAGGGGAAGCAGAAGCAGGAGAAGCAGAAGCATAAGAATCCTAAGAACCAGAAGCAGAACCTGAAGCAGAAGGAAAAGCAGGAGAAGCAGAAGAAGCAGAATCTGGAGAAGCAGAATGAGAAGCAGAAGGAGAAGCAGAAGCAGAAAGAGAATCAAAAGCAGAAGGAGAAGCAGAAGAAACAGAAGAAGTAGAAGCAGTAGCAGTTGTAGCAGAAGCAGTAGGAAAAGCAGAAGGAAAAGCAGATGAACAAGAAGGAGAAGGAGAAACAGAAGGAGAAGCAGAAGGAGAAGCAGAAAGAGAAGCAGGTAAAGCAGAAGAAGAAGCAGAAGGAGAATCAGAAGGAGAAGCAGAAGAAGATGCAGAAGGAGAAGAAGAAGAAGCAGAAGCAGAAGGAGAAGCAGGAAAAGCAGAAGAAGCAGAAGCAAAAGGTGAAGCAAAAGAAGGATAAGGAGAAGCAGAGGCAGAAGAAGAAGCATAAGGACAAGCACAAGCAGAAGGAGATGCAGAAGGAGAAGCAGGAGAAGCAGAGAGCAGAAGATGAAAGAGAAGCAGAGTAGGAGAAGGAGAAGGAGGAGAAGCAGAAGCAGAAGAGAAGCAGAGCAGAATGAGAAGCAGAAAGAGAAGCAGATGAGGACAGAAGCAGAAGCAGGAGAAGCCGAAGAGA
>NW_012313927.1:0-2164 GCF_000151885.1 Dipodomys ordii | reverse complement strand
TGTCCTGCTGTGTCCCCACTGTGTCCCGCTGTGTCCCCGCTGTGTCCCCTGCTGTGTCCCGCTGTGTCCCCGGCTGTGTCCCCCGCTGTGTCCTGCTCTTTCACGCTGTATCCTGCTGTGTCCTTGCTGTGTCCACATTCGTGTCCTGCAGTGTCCTCGCTGGGTCCCCTGCTGTGTCCCGCTGTGTCCCCATGTGTCACGCTGTGTCCTCGCTGTGTATCCCTCTGTGTCCCGCTGTGTCCTTGCTGTGTCCCCGACTGTGTCCCCGCTGTGTCCCGCTGTGGCCTTGCTGTTTCCCCTGCTGTGTCCCTCTGTGTCCCGCTTTGTCCTCGTTGTGTCCCCTGCTATATCCCGCTGTGTTCCCCGCTCTGTCCCGCTGTGTCCCCGCTGTGTCCCGCTGTGTCCCCCGCTCTATCCTGCTATGTCCCCCGCTGTGTCCCGCTGTGTCCTTGCTGTATCCCCGATGTGTCCCACTGTGTACCCCGCTGTGTCCCGCTCTGTCCCGCTGTGTCCCCCGCTGTGTTCCCCTCTGTGTCCTGCTGTGTCTGGCTGTGTCCCGTTGTGTACTCGCTGTGTCCCCGCTGTGTCCCGCTGTGTCTCCATTGTTCCCAGGTTTGTCCCCACTGTCCCCCGCTGAGTCCCTCGCTGTGTACCTCAGTATCCCACTCTGTCCTCACTTTGTCCCCGCGATATCCCGCTGTGTCACCTGCTGTGTCCCCCGCTGTGTCCCACTGTATCCCAGTGTGTCCCGCTTTGTCCCCCGCTGTGTCCCGCTGTATCCCACTGTGCCCTTACTGTGTCCCCGCTGTGTCCTGCTGTGTACCACGCTATGTCCAATGTGTCCCGCTATGTGCACCCTTTGTAACCTCTGTGTCCTGCTGAGTCCCCTGCTATGTACCCACTGTGTCCCGCTGTGTCCCCGCTGTGTAACGCTGTGTCCCCCTTTGTGTCCCGCTGTGTCCCCCGCTGTGTCCCTGCTGTGTGTCCCTTTGTATCCCGCTGTGTCCCGCTGTGTACCCCGCAGTGTCCTGCTGTGTCCCTTGATGTGTCCCGCTGTGTCTTGCTTTGTCCCCGCTCTGACCTGCTGTGTCCATGTTGTGTCCCCCGCTGTGTCCCGCTGTGTCCCGCTCTGTCCCCCACTGTGTTCCCCGCTGTGTCCCTCTGTGTCCTGCTGTGTTCCGCTGTGTCCCGCTGTGTGCCTTCTGTCCCCTGTGTGTCCCGGCTGTGTCCCATGCTGTGTCCCGCTTGTCCCGGGGTGTGTCCCCAGCTGTGTCCCGCTCTTTCCCGCTGTGTCCCGCTGTGTCCTTGCTGTGTCCCCATTTGTGACCCGCTGTGTCCTCGCTGGGTCACCTGCTGTGTCGCGCTGTGTCCCCACGTGTCACTCTGTGTCCTCTCTGTGTATCCCTCTGTGTCCCGCTGTGTCCTCGCTGTGTTCCCCACTGTGTCCCCGCTGTGTCCCGCTGTGTCCCGTTGTGTCCTTGCTGTTTCCCCGCTGTGTCCTGCTGTGTCTTTCTGTGTCCCCGCTGTCCCCCGATGTGTCCCCTGCTGTGTCGCCCCCTGAGTCCCGCTGTGTCCCCGCTGTGTCCCCATTGGGTCCCGCTGGTTCCCGCTGTGTCCGCCGCTGTGTTCCCTGCTGTGTCCCACTGTGTCCTCGCTGTGTCCCCGCTGTGTCCTGCTGTGTCGCGCTGTGTCCCGCTTTGTTCTGCTGTGTCCGCCTGTGTGTCCCCCGCTGTGTCCCTCTGTGTCCCCGCTGTGTCCCCGCTGGGTCCCGCTGTGTCCCGCTGTGTCCCCATGTGTCACGCTGTGTCCTTTCTGTGTATCCCTCTGTGTTCCGCTGTGTCCTCGCTGTATCCCACACTGTGTCCCTGCTGTGACCCGCTGTGTCCCTGCTGTGTCCCTGCTGTGTCCCGCTGTGTCCTGCTGTGTCTCGCTGTGTTCCGGATGTTCCCCCCTGTGTCCCATTGTGTCCCCACTGTCTGCATGTGTGTTCCTGCTGTCCCCCGCTGTGTCCCCTGCTGTGTCCCGCTGTGTCCCCGGGTGTGTCCCCAGCTGTGTCCCGCTCTTTCCCGCTGTGTCCCGCTGTATTCTTGCTGTGTCCCCATTTGTGTCCCGCTGTGTCCTCGCTGGGTCAACCGCTGTGTCGCGCATGTGTCCCCATGTGTCA
>NW_012313926.1:0-2164 GCF_000151885.1 Dipodomys ordii | reverse complement strand
GCTTCTGCTTCTCCTTCTGCTTCTGCTTCTGCTTCAATTTTTCCTTCTGCTTCTCATTCTGCTTCTGCGTCTTCTGTTTCTTCTGCTTCTCCTGCTTCTGCTTCTCCTGCTTCTCCTACTTCTCGTGCTGCTTCTCCTTCTGCGTCTCTTTCTGCTTCTGCTTATCCTTTTGCTTCTCCTACTCCTAATCCTTCTCTTTCGCCTTCTCCTTCTCCTTCTTCTGCTTCTCCTGCTTCTCCTTCTGCATCTTCTTCTGCTTCTGCTTCTGCTTCTGCTGCTTCTTCTCCTTCTCCTTCTCCTCCTCCTCTTCCACCACCACCACCAGTGTCCCACGCTGTGTCCCCCGCTGAGTCCCCTCTGTTTCGACGCTATGTCCCGCTGTTTCCCGCTGTGTCCTCGCTGTGTTCCCCGCTGTGTCCCGCTGTGTCCCCCGTTGTGTCCACTGCTGTGTCCTCGCTGTGTCCCCCGCTGTGTCCCGCTGTGTCCTCGCTGTGTCCCCCGCTATGTCCAGCTGTGTCCCCCGCTGTGTCCCGTTGTGTCCGACTGTGTCCCGCTCTGTCCCCACTGTGTCCCGCTGTGTCCCGCTGTGTCCCCTCTGTGTGCCCGCTGTGTCCCGCTGTGTACCCCGCTGTGTCCAGCTGTGTCCTTTTTTGTCACACTGTTTCCCTCTGTGTCCCTGCTGTGGCCCTCTGAGTACCCCGCTGTGTCCAGCTTTGTCCCCGCTGTGTCTCGCTGTGTCCCATGCTCTGTCCCACACTGTGTCCCGCAGTGTCCCCCGCTGCGTCCCGCTGTGTCCCCCGCTGTCTCCCACTTTGTCCCACGCTGTGTCCCGCTCTATCCCGCTGTGTCCTCGCTCTGTCCCCCGCTGTGTCCCGCTGTGTCCCCGCTGTGTCCCAAGCTGTGTCCCGCTGTGTTCCGCTGTGTCCTCGCTGTGTCCCCTGCTGTGTCCCATTGTGTCCCCAGCTGTGTACCCCGCTGAGTCCCGCTGTGTGCCCGCTGTATCGACGCTGTGTCCCGCTGTGTCCCGCTGTTTGCCCCACTGTGACCCTCTGTGTCCCCAACTGTGTACCCTGCTGTGTAACGCTGTGTCCCGGCTGTATCGACGCTGTGTCCCGCTGGGTCCCGCTGTGTCCTGCTGTGTCCCGCTGTGTACCCCGCTGTGTCCCGCTATGTTCCCGCACTGTCCCCGCTGTGTCCCGCTGTGTCCCACTGTGTCCCGTGGTGTCCCAGTTTGTCCCCGCTGTGTCTCGCTGTGTCCCACGCTCTGTCCCACACTGTGTCCCGCAGTGTCCCCCGCTGTGTCCCGCAGTGTCCCCCGCTGTGTCCTGCTGTGTCCCCCACTGTGTCCCACTGTGTCCCCCGCTGAGTCCCCGCTGTGTCACCGCTGTGTCCCGCTGTTTCCTCGCTGAGTCCCCTGCTGTCTCCCTTTCTGTCCCCCGCTGTGTCTCATGCTTTGTCCCTGCTGTGTCCCACTGTGTCCCGCTGTGTCCCACTGTGCCCCCACTGTGTCCCCGCTGTGTCCCTGCTGTGTCCCTGCTGTGTCGCCGCTGTGTCCCGCTGTGTCCTGCTGTGTCCTCGCTGTGTCCCACGCTGTGTTCCGCTGTGTCCCCCGCTGTGTCCCGCTGTGTCCCGCTGTGTCCCCGCTGTGTCCCGCTGTGTCCTCGCTGTGTCCCCAGCTGTGTACCCCACTGTGTCCCGCTGTGTCCCTGCTGTATCGACGCTGGGTCCCGCTGGGTCCCGCTGTGTCCTCCCTTTGTCCCCCGCTGTGTCCCGCTGTGTCCGGCACTGTGTCCCGCTGTGTCTACTGCTGTGCCCACGCTGTGTCCTGCTGTGTCCAACTGGGTTTCTGCTGTATCCACGCTGGGTACCGCTGGGTCCTGCTCTGTCATCCCTGTGTCCCCCGCTGTGTCCCGATGTGTCCCCCGCTGTGTCTCTGCTGTGTCCCCGCTGTGTCCCCGCTGTGTCCCGCTTTGACCCGCTGTGTACTGCTGTGTCCCCCGCTGAATCCCGCTGTGTCCCCCACTATGTCTATACTGTGACCACGCTATCCTCCGCCTGTGTCCCGCTTTGTCCTCCTGAATACCAATGTGTTCCACCTGAAACACGCTGTGCATAATGTATACCCACACTGTACAACATAAAATAAATATAAATAACTCCTTAT
>NW_012313925.1:0-2164 GCF_000151885.1 Dipodomys ordii | reverse complement strand
CTCCACTGTGTCTCGCTGTGTCCCGCTGTGTCCTCACTGTGTCCCCGCTGTGTCCCGCTGTGTCCCTGCTGTATCGACGCTGTGTCCTGCTGGGTCCCGCTGTGTCCTCCCTGTGTTCCCCTCTGTGTCCTGCTTTGCCCCCGCTATGTCCCGCTTTGTCTACTGCTGTGTCCCCACTGTGTCCCGCTGTGTCCCGCTGTGTCCCCCGCTGTGTCCCGTTGTGTCCCCAGCTGTGTACCCTGCTGTGTCCCGCTGTGTCCTCGCTGTGTTTCCCGCTGTGTCCCGCTGGGTCCCCCGCTGTGTCCCGCTGTGTCCCGCTGTGTGCCTGCTGTGTCCCGCTATGTACTCTGTTGTGTCAGCTGTTTCACTGCTGAGTCTCGCTGTGTCCCCTCTCTGTCTCCGCTGTCCCCCGCTGTGTCCCCGCTGTGTCCCGCTGTGTCCCGCTGTGTCCCCCGCTTTGTCCTGCTGTGTCCCCGCAGTGTCCCCGCTGTGTCCCGCTGTGTCACACTGTGTCCCATGGTGTCCTGCTTTGTCCCCCGCTGTGTCCCCCGCTGAGTCCCCTCTGTGTCGCCGCTGTGTCCCGCTATGTCCTCGCTGTGTCCTCCTCTGTCTCCCACTTTGTCCCACGCTGTGTCCCACTGTGTCCTCGCTGTGTCCCCCGCTGTGTCCCGCTGTGTCCCCGCTGTGTCCCAAGGTGTGTCCCGCTGTGGCCTGCTGTGTACCCCGCTGTGTCCTGCTATGTTCCCGCAGTGTCCCCGCTGTGTCCCGCTGTGTCCCGATGTGGCCTCGCTGTGTCCCCCGCTGTGTCCCCCGCTGTGTCCCCCGCTGTGTCCCTCTTTGTCCCCTGCTGTGTCCCCCGCTGTGTCCTTGCTGTGTCCCCCGCTGTGCCCCGCTGTGTCCTTGCTGTGTCCTCCGCTGTGTTCCGTTGTGTCCTCGCTGTGTTCCCCGCTGTGTCCCGCTGTGCCCTGCTGTGTCACGCTATTTCCCCGCTTTGTCCCTGCTGTGTCCCTCTGTGTACCGCGCTGTGTCCAGCTTTGTCCCCGCTGTGTCTCGCTGTGTCCCACTCTCTGTCCCCCACTGTGTCCCGCTGTGTCCCCCGCGGTGTCCCGCTGTGTCCCGCTCTGTGCCCCGCTGTGTCCCGCTATGTCCCCGCAGGGTCACCTCTGTTTCCCGCTGTGTCCTGCTGTGTTCCGTGGTGTCCCGCTTTGTCCCCCGCTGTGTCGCCCGCTGTGTCCCCCGCTGTGTCACTGCTGTGTCCCACTGTGTCCTCGCTGTGTCCCCCGCTGTCTCCTGCTCTGTCCCCTGCTGTGGCTCACGCTTTGTCTCCCCTGTGTCCCACTGTGTCCCGCTGTGTCCCGCTGTGCTCCCACTGTGTCCCGTTGTGTCCACAGCTGTGTACCATGCTGTGTAACGCTGTGTCCCCGCTGTATCCACGCTGTGTTCCGCTGGGTCCCTCTGTGTCCTCGCTGTGTTCCCCGCTGTGTCCCGCTGTGTCCCCCGCTGTGTCCCCCGCTGTGTCCTCGCTGTGTCCCGCGCTGTGTCCCGAAAAGTGTCCCCCACTCTGTCCCACTGTGTCCCGCTGTGTCCCGCTGTGTCCCGCTCGATCCCTGCTGTGTCCCGCTGTGTCCCGATGTGTCTCTCCTGTGTGCCCGCTGTTTACTCTGTTGTGTCCAGCTGTGTCACCGCTGTGTCCCGCTGTGTCCCCTCGCTGTCTCTGCTGTCCCCCGCTGTGTTCCCTGCTGTGTCCCGCTGTGTCCCGCTGTTCCCCCGCTTTGTCCCGCTGTGTCCCCGCAGTGTCCCCGCTGTGTCCTGCTGTGTCACACTGTGTCCCATGGTGTCCCGCTGTGTCCCACGCGGTGTCCCGCTGTGTCCCGCTCTGTGCCCCGCTGTATCCCGCTATGTCCCCGCAGGGTCACCTCTGTTTCCCGCTGTGTCCGGCTGTGTTCCTTGGTGTCCCGATTTGTCCCCCGCTGTGTCGCCCGCTGTGTCCCCCGCTGTGTCCCACTGTGTCACCGCTATGTCCCGCTGTGTCCCGCTGTGTCCCCCGCTTTTTCCCGCTGTGTGCCCGCAGTGTCCCCGCTGTGTCCCGCTGTGTCACACTGTGTCCCATGGTGTCCCGCTTTGTCCCCCGCTGTGTCCCCCGCTGAGTCCCCTCTGTGTATGA
>NW_012313924.1:0-2164 GCF_000151885.1 Dipodomys ordii | reverse complement strand
TCACGGGGAGACAGCAGGGACACAGTGGGGGACACAGCAGGACACAGCGGGTCACAGCAGGGGACACAGCGGGACATAGTGGGGGACAAAGCAGGAGACAGCGAGGGACCAAGCGAAGACCCAGCTGGACACAGCAGGGTACACAGCGGGACACAGCGGGGGACACAGAAGGGTACACAGCGAGACACAGGGAGAAACACAGTGAGGTCACAGCGGGGGCCAAAGCGGGACAACACGGGACACAGTGTGACACAGTGTGACACAGCGGGAACACTGCAGGGGCCCAGCGGGACAAAGCGGGCGACACAGCGGGAGACACAGCGGGGGACAGCAGAGGACAGAGAGGGGACACAGCGGGAGACACTAAGGGGGACAGCAGGGGACAGAGAGGGGACACAGCGGGACAGAGCGGGAACACAGCTGGACACAGCGGGATACACAGCAGGACACAAGGGGCACACAGTGGGGACACAGCAGGGGACAAAGCGGGACACAGCGGGTCACAGCGGGGGACACAGCAGGACACAGCGGGGGACACAGAGGGGTACACAGCGGGACACAGCCGGGAACACAGCGTGGACACAGCAGGACACAGCGGGACACAGCGGTACACAGCGGGACACAGCGGGGGACACAGCGGGGGACACAGCGGGACACAGTGGGGAACACAGCGAGGACACAGCGGGACACAACGGGACACAGCGTCGATACAGCGGGGAGGCAGCGTTCCACAGCGTGGTACACACTGTGGACACAACGGGACACAGTGGGGGCACAGCGGGACACAGCGGGACACAGTGGGACACAGCGGGGACAAAGCGTGAGACACAGCGAGGGACAGAGAGGGAAACAGCAGGGGACACAGCAAGGAAACAGCGGGACACAGCGGTGACACAGCGGGGACTCAGCGGGGGACACAGTGGGACACAGCGGGGGACACAGCGGGACACAGTGGGGGACACTTCGGGACACAGTGTGGGACAGAGCGTGGGACACAGCGAGACACAGCGGGGACAAAGCTGGACACAGCGGGGTACACAGAGGGAAACAGCAGGGACAAAGCGTGAGACACAGCGGGGGACAGAGAGGGAGACAGCAGGGGACACATCGAGGAAACAGCGGGACACAGCGGTGACACAGCGGGTACTCAGGGGGGGACACAGCGGGACACAGCGGGGGACCCAGCGGGACACAGCGGGGACACAGCGTCGATACAGCGGGGACACAGCGAGACACAGCGGGAAACACAGGAAGGAAACAGTGGGACCCAGTGGGACACAGAGTCGATACAGCGGGACACAACGGGGTACACAGCTAGGGACACAACGGGACACAGCGGGGGACACAGCAAGGACACAGCGGGACAAAGCGGGACACAGCGGGGGACAGAGTGGGACCCAGCGGGAGACCCAGCGAGGACACAGCAAGGACACAGTGGGGGACACAGGGGGACACAGCGGGGAACACAGCGGGGGACACAGCGGGACACAGCGAGGAACACAGCAAGGACACAGCGGGGGACACAGCGGGACACAGCGTCGATACAGCGGGCACACAGCATTACACAGCGTGGTACACAGCTGTGGACACAACGGGACACAGTGGGGGCACAGCTGGACACAGCGGGACACAGTGGGACACAGCGGGAACAAAGCATGAGACACAGCAGTGGACAGAGCTGGAGACAGCGGGGGACACAGCGGGGGACACAGCAGGACACAGTGGGGAACACAGCGAGGACACAGCGTTACACAGCGTGGTACACACTGTGGACACAACGGGACACAGTGGGGGCACAGCCGGACACATCGGGACACAGTGGGACACAGCACAGCGGGGACAAAGCGTGAGACACAGCGGGGGACAGAGAGGGAGACAGCAGGGGACACAGCGAGGAAACAGCGGGATACAGTGGTGACACAGCGGGGACTCAGCGGGGGACACAGTGGGACACAGCGGGGGACATTGCGGGACACAGCGGGGGACACTTCGGGACACAGTGTGGGACAGAGCGTGGGACACAGCGAGACACAGCGGGGACAAAGCTGGACACAGCGGGGTACACAGAGGGACACAGCATGGACACAGCGGGGAAACAGCGTGACACAAAAGGACACAGCTGGACACAGCGGTGTAAAAACAGCGGGACACAGCGGGCACACAG
>NW_012313923.1:0-2164 GCF_000151885.1 Dipodomys ordii | reverse complement strand
GGAACCAGCTGGGGACACAGCAGGACACAGCGGGACACAGCAGGAGACACAGCGGGACACAACAGGGGATCCAGCGGGACACAGCGGGGACTCAGCGGGTACACAGCGGGTACACAGGAAGGGACACAGTGGGACACAGCGGGACACAGCGAGGACACAGCGGGACACAGCGAGACAAAACGGAACACAGCGAAACACAGTGGGGGACACAGGGGGCGACACAGCGGGACACAGCGGGGGACACAGCAAGGACACAGCGGGACACACCGGGACACAGCGGGGACACAGCGGGACACAGCGCGGGACATAGAAGGGGACACAGTGGGACACAGCGGGGGACACAGCGAGGACGAAGAGGGACACAGTGGGGGACAGTGGGGACACAGAGGGGACACAGCAGGACACACCACAAACACAGCAGGGACACAGCGGGACACAGGAGGACAAAGCGGGGACACAGCGGGACACAGTGGGGACACAGCGGGACACAACGCGGGACATAGCAGGGGACACAGTGGGACACAGCGGGACAAAGCGGGACACAGTGGCTCACAGCGGAGGACACAACAAGGACAGAGCAGGATACAGCGGGACACAGCGGGACACAGCGGGTGACACAGCGGGTGACAGCTGGTACACACCAAGGAACAGCGGGGACCCAGCGGGACACAGCAGGACACAGCGGGAGACACAGCGTGACACAACGGGGGACACAGCGGGACACAGCGGGACACAGCGGGGACACAGCGGGGACACAGCGGGTACACAGGAAGGGACAAAGTGGGACACAGCGGGACACAGCGGGACACAGAAGGGACACAGCAGGGACACAGCGGGTCACAGCGGGGTCACAGTGTGGGACACAGCGAGGACACAGAGGGACACAGCGGGACACAGCAGGACACAGCGGGGACACAGCGGGGACACAGCGGGGTACACAGTGGGACACAGCGCGGACACAGAGGGACTCAGCGGTTACACAGCGAGGACACACCAGGGACACAGCGGGACACAGCAGGACACAGCGGAGACAAAGCGGGGACACAGTGAGACACAGCGAGGACACAGAGGGACACAGCGGAGGAAACAGCGGAGGACAGCGGTGACACACCGGCAGACAGCGGGGACACAGCGGGACACAGCGGGACACAGCGGGGGACACTGCGGGACACAGTTGGGGACACAGTGGGGGACACAGCGAGACACAGCTGGGGACACAGCGAGGACACAGCGGGACACAGCGGGGGACACAGCGGGGGACAGGGGGACACACGTGCAGACAGCGGGGACACAACGGGACACAGCGGGGGATATCGGGGACACAGCGGGACACAGAGGGATACACAGAGAGGACACAGCGGGACACATGGGGACACAGCGGGACACAGCGGGGGACACAGAGAGGACACAGCGGGACACAAATGGGGACACAGCAAGGACACAGCGGGACACAGCGGGAAAGAGCGGGACACAGCGGGGGACACAGCCGGGGACACAGCGGGACACAGCTGGACACAGCGGGGCACACAGCAGGGACACATCGGGACACAGGGGGCGACAAAGCGGGACACAGCAGGGGACACAGCGAGGACACAGCAGGACACAGCGGGACACAGCGCGGGACATAGAAGGAGACACAGCGGGACAGCAGGGACACAGCGGGTACACAAGAGGGGACACAGCGGGACACAGTGAGGACACAGCGGGACACAGCAGGACAAAACGGAACACAGCAGGACACAGCGGGGGACACAGCCTGGGACAGCGGGGACACACCGGGCAACAGCGGGAACAAAGCGGGGATACAGCGGGACACAGCGGGACACAGCGGGACACAGTGGGTCACAGCGGAGGACACAGCAGGGGACACAGCGGGGGACACAGCGAGACACAGCGGGACACAGCGGGGACAAAGTGAGAACAGAGTGGGACACAGCATCGACACAGCGGGAACACAGTGGGACACAGCGGAGGAGAGCGGAGACACAGATTGACACAGCAGTACACAACGGGACACATCGGGGACACAGCGGGGACACAGCGGGACACAGCCGGAGAAACAACTGCACACAGCGGGGGATACAGCAGGACACAGAGGGTGTACTAATGCGGGAGACACAGCGGGGACATCAGCGGGGGGACACAGATGGGACTCAGTCGGGGA
>NW_012313922.1:0-2164 GCF_000151885.1 Dipodomys ordii | reverse complement strand
GAGAATCAAAAGCAGAAGGAGAAGCAGAAGAAACAGAAGAAGCAGAAGCAGTAGCAGTTGCAGCAGAAGCAGAAGGAGAAGCAGAAGGAAAAGCAGAAGAACGAGAAGGAGAAGGAGAAACAGAAGGAGAAGCAGAAGGAGAATCAGAAGCAGAAGCAGAAGAAGCAGAAGGAGAAGCAGAAGGAGAAACAGAAGCAGAAGAAACAGCAGAAAGAGAAGCAGAAGTAGAAGAAGATGCAGAAGGAGAAGGAGGAGAAGCAGAAGAAGCAGAAGCAGAAGGAGAAGTAGAAGAAGGAGAAGGAGAAGGAAGAGACGCAGAAGCAATAGGAGAAGCAGAAAGAGAAGCAGAAGCAGAATGAGAAGCAGAAAGAGAAGCAGTAGAAGCAGAAGAAGCAGGAAAAGCAGAAGCAGAAGAAAGAGAAGAAGACGAAGAAGAAGAAGAAGCATAAGGAGAAGCATAAGGAGAAGTATAAGGAGAAGCAGTAGAAGCAGAAGAAGCAGAAGCAGGAGAAGCTGAAGCAGAAGAAAAAGAATAAGCAAAAGAAGCAGAAGCAGAAGCAGTGGGAGAAGCAGAAGAAGGAGAAGGAGAAGGAGCAGCAGAAGGAGAAGCAGAAGCAGAAAGAGAAGCAGAAACAGAAGGAGAACAAGAAGGAGAAGCATGAGAATCAGAAGAAGCAGTAAGAGAAGGAGAAGAAGGAGAAGCAGAAGTAGAATCAGAAGAAACAGAAGAAGAAGAAGAAGAAGAAGAATTAGAAGAAGAAGAAGAATAAGAAGAAGAAACAGAAGCAAAAGAAACAGAAGAAGGAGAAGAGCAGAAGCAGAAGCAGAAGGAGAAGCAGAAGCAGAAGGAGAAGCAGAAAGAGAAGCAGGAGAAGCAGAAGAAGCAGGAGAAGCAGAAGCAGAAGAAACAGGAGAAGCCGAAGAAGCAGAAGCAGAATCTGAAGCAGAAGGAGAAACAGAAGAAGCACAATCTGATGCAGAAGCAGAAGAAACAGAAATAGTAGAATAAGCAGAAGTAGAAGCACCAGGACAAGCAGAAGAACAAGAAGGAGAAGGCGAAAGAGAAGGATTAGGAGTAGGAGAAGCAAAAGGATAAGCTGAAGCAGAAAGAGACGCAGAAGGAAAAGCAGCACGAGAAGTAGGAGAAGCAGGAGAAGCATAAGCAAGAGAAGCAGAAGAAACAGAAGACGCAGAAGCAGAATGAGAAGCAGAAGGAGAAATTGAAGCAGAAGGAGAAGCAGAAGAAGGAGAAGGAGAAGTAGAAGCAGAAAGAGAAGCAGAATGAGAAGCAGGAGAAGCAGAAGCAGGAGAAGTAGAAATAGAAGAAGGAGAAGAAGCAGAAGCAGAAGGAGAAGCAGAAACAGAAGGAAAAGCAGAAAGAGAATCAGGAGAAGCAGAAGAAGCAGTAGCAGGAGAAGCAGAAGCAGAAGAAGCTGAAGCAGAAGCAGAAGCAGAAGAAAGAGAAGAAGAAGAAGAAGAAGAAGAAGAAGAAGAAGAAGAAGAAGAAGAAGAAGAAGAAGAAGAAGAAGAAGAAGAAGAAGAAGAAGAAGAAGAAGAAGAAGAAGGAGAAGGAGAAGCAGTAGAAGCAGAAGAAGCAGAAGCAGGAGAAGCAGAAGCAGAAGAAAAGTAATAAGCATAAGAAGCAGAATCATTGGAAGAAGGAGAAGGAGCAACAGAAGGAGAATCAGAAGGAGAATCAGAAGGAGAAGCAGAAGAAGGAGAAGCAGAAGCAGAAGAAACAGCAGAAGGAGAAGCAGAAGCAGCAGAAGATGCAGAAGGAGAAGCAGGAGAAGCAGAAGAAGCAGAAGCAGAAGAAGAAATAGAAGTAGGAGAAGGAGAAGGAAGAGCAGCAGAAGCAATAGGAGAAGCAGAAGAAGAATGAGAAGCAGAAAGAGAAGCAGTGGAAGCAGAAGAAGCAGGAAAAGCAGAAGCAGAAGAAAGAGAAAAAGAAGAAGAAGAAGAAGAAGAAGAAGAAGAAGAAGAAGAAGAAGAAGAAGAAGAAGAAGAAGAAGAAGAAGAAGAAGAAGAAGAAGAAGAATAAGAAGAAGAATAAGAAGACGAAGAAGAAGAAGAAGAAGAAGAAGAAGAAGAAGAAGAAGAAGAAGAAGAAGAAGAAGAAGAAGAAGAAGAAGAAGAAGAAGAAGATGATGAAGAAGGAGGAGGA
>NW_012313921.1:0-2164 GCF_000151885.1 Dipodomys ordii | reverse complement strand
TTCTTCTTCTTCTTCTTCTTCTTCTTCTTCTTCTTCTTCTTCTTCTTCTTCTTCTTCTTCTTCTTCTTCTTCTTCTTCTTCTTCTTCTTCTTCTTCTTCTTCTTCTCTTTTTTCTGCTTCTGCTTTTCCTGCTTCTTCTGCTTCTACTGCTTCTCTTTCTGCTTCTCATTCTGCTTCTGCTTCTCCTTCTGCTTCTCCTATTGCTTCTGCTGCCCTTCCTTCTCCTTCTCCTTCTGCTACTTCTGCTTCTCCTTCTACTTCTTCTTCTTCTGCTTCTCCTGCTTCTCCTTCTGCATCTTCTTCTGCTTCTGCTTCTCCTTCTGCTTCTTCTTCTTCTTCAGCTTCTTCTTCTACTTCTCCTTCTAATTCTCCTTCTGCTTCTATTTCTGCTGCTTCTTCTCCTTCTTCCTCTGATTCTGCTTCTTCTCCTTCTTCCTCTGATTCTGCTTCTTATGCTTATTCCTTTTCTTCTGCTTCTGCTTCTCCTGCTTCTGCTTCTTCTGCTTTTACTGCTTCTCCTTATGCTTCTCCTTCTTCTTCTTCTTCTTCTTCTTCTTCTTCTTCTTCTTCTTCTTCTTCTTCTTCTTCTTCTTCTCTTTCTTCTGCTCATGATTTTCCTGCTTTTTCTGCTTCTACTGCTTCTCTTTCTGCTTCTCATTCTGCTTCTGCTTCTCCTTCTGCTTCTCCTATTGCTTCTGCTGCTCTTCCTTCTCCTTCTCCTACTTGTATTTCTTTTTCTGCTTCTGCTTTTTCTGCTCCTTCTGCTTCTCCTTCTGCATCTCCTTCTCCTTGTGCTTGTGCTTCTGCTTCTTCTTCTGCTTCTGCTTCTCCTTCGCTTCTCCTTCAGCTTCTTCTGCTTCTCCTTCTGATTCTCCTTCTGCTTCTGCTTCTGTTTTTCCTTCTCCTTCTCGTTCTTCTGCTTTTCCTTCTGCTTCTCCTCCTTCTGCTGCAACTGCTACTGTTCTGCTTCTTCTGTTTCTTCTGCTTCTCCTTCTGCTTTTGATTCTCTTTCCGCTTCTGCTTCTCCTTCTGCTTCTCATTCTGCTTCTCCAGATTCTGCTTCTTCTGCTTCTCCTGCTTCTCCTTCTGCTTCAGGTTCTGCTTCTGCTTCTTCGGATTCTTATGCTTCTGCTTCTCCTGCTTCTGCTTCTTCTGCTTCCACTCCTTCTCTTTCTGCTTCTCCTTCTGTATCTGCTTCTCCTTCTGCTTCTGCTTCTTGTCCTTCTCCTTTTACTTCTGCTTCTGATTCTCCTGTTTCTACATCTCCTGCTTCTCCTTCTGCTGCTCTTTCTGCTTCTCCTGCTGCTTTTCCTTCTCCTGCTCCCTCTTCTGCTTCTCTTTCTGCTTCTCCTTCTGTTTCTCCTTCCACTTCTCCTTCTCGTTCTTCTGTTTTCCTTCTGCTTCTCCTTCTGCTTCTGCATCTTCTGCTTCTTCTGCTACTGCCTCTGCTTCTTCTGTTTCTTCTGCTTCTCTTTCTGCTTTTGCTTCTCTTTTTGCTTCTGCTTCGCCTTCTGCTTCTCCAGGTTCTGCTTCTTCTGCTTCTCCTGCTTCTCCTTCTGCTTCAGGTTCTGCTTCTGCTTCTTCGGCTTCTTCTGCTTCTGCTTCTCCTGCTGCTGCTTCTTCTGCTTCTCCTGCTTCTCTTTCTGCTTTTCCTTCTGTTTCTGCTTCTCCTTCTGCTTCTGCTCATTCTCCTTCTTCTGTTTCTTCTGTTTCTACTTCTCCTGCTTCTGCTTCTCCTGCTTCTCGTTCTGCTTCTCTTTCTGCTTCTCCTTCTCCTACTTCTGCTTCTACTTCTGCTTCTGCTTCTCCTTCTGCTTCTGCTTAAATTTCTCCTTCTGCTTCTCATTCTGCTTCTGCGTCTTCTGTTTCTTCTGCTTCTCCTGCTTCTGGTTCTCCTGCTTCTCCTAAATCTCGTGCTGCTTCTCCTTCTGCGTCTCTTTCTGCTTCTGCTTATCCTTTTGCTTCTCCTAATCCTAATCCTTCTCTCTCGCCTTCTCCGTCTTCTTCTTCTGCTTCTCCTGCTGCTTCTGCTTCTGCTTGTTCTACTATTTCTGTTTCTTCTGCTTCAGATTGTGCTTCTTCTTTTTCTCCTTCTGCTTCAGATTCTGCTTCTGCTTCTTACGGCTTCTCCTGTTTCTTCTGCTTATGCTTCTCCTGCTTCTGC
>NW_012313920.1:0-2164 GCF_000151885.1 Dipodomys ordii | reverse complement strand
CTTCTGCATCTCCTTCTGCTTCACCTTCTGCTGCTCCTTCTCCTTCTTCTGTTTCTCACTCTGCTTCTGCTTCTTATGCTTCTTCTTTTTCTTCTGGTTCTGCTTCTCCTGCTTCTGCTTCTTATGCTTCTATTGCTTCTTCTTCTTCTTCTTCTTCTTCTTCTTCTTCTTCTTCTTCTTCTTCTTCTTCTTCTTCTTCTTCTTCTTCTTCTTCTTCTTCTTCTGCTTTTTCTGCTTCTGCTTCTCTTTCTGCTTCTGCTTCTCCTGCTTCTCCTACTTCTCGTGCTGCTTCTCCTTCTGCGTCTCTTTCTGCTTCTGCTTATCCTTTTGCTTCTCCTACTCCTAATCCTTCTCTTTCGCCTTCTGCGTCTTCTTCTTCTGCTTCTCCTGCTTCTTATGCTTCTCCTGCTTCTCTTTCTGCTTATCCTTCTGCCTCTGCTTCTCCTTCTGCTTCTGCTCTTCTCCTTCTTCTGTTTCTTTTGCTTCTGTTTCTTCTGCTTCTTCTTCTTCTGTTTCTTCTGATTCTACTTCTGCTTCTCCTTCTTCTACTCTTTCTGCTTCTACTTCTGCTTCTTCTGATTCTCCTGCTTCTCCTTCGTGTTCTCCTTCTGTTTCTGCTTCTCTTTCTGCTTCTGCTTCTCCTTCTGCTGTTCGTTCTCCTTCTCCTTCTTCTGCTTCTCCCACTGCTTCTGCTTCTGCTTCTTTTGCTTATTCTTTTTCTTCTGCTTCTGCTTCTGCTGCTTCTGCTTCTACTGCTTCTCGTTATGCTTCTCCTTATGCTGCTGCTTCCTCTTCTTCTTCTTCCTCCTCCTCTTCTTCTTCTTCTTCTTCTTCTTCTTCTTCTTCTTCTTCTTCTTCTACTTCTTCATCTTCTTCTTCTTCTTCTTCTTCTTCTTCTTCTTCTTCTTCTTCTTCTTCTTCTTCTTCTACTTCTTCATCTTCTTCCTCTTCTTCTTCTTCTTCTTCTTCTGCTCCTCCCGCTTCTGCTTCTTCTGCTTCTCCTGCTTGTCCTTCTCCTACTGCTTCTCCTTCTCCTTCATCTCCTTCTCTTTCTGCTTTTGCTTCTGCTTCTTCTGATTCTCCAACTTCACCTTCTTCTTCTCCTTCTGTTTCTGCTTCGCTTTCTGCTTCTGCATCTCCTTCTGCTTCACCTTCTTCTGCTCTTTCTCCTTCTTTTGTTTCTCCCTCTGCTTCTACTTCATATGCATCTTCTTTATCTTCTGCTTCTGCTTCTCCTGCTTCTGCTTCTTGTGCTTCTACTGCTTCATCTTCTGCTAATGCTTCTTCTGCTTCTACTTCTCTTTCTGCTTCTACTTCTCCTGCTTGTTTTTCTGCTTCTTCTGCTGCTTCTCCTTCTGCTGCTTCTTCTACTTCTCCTACTGCTTCTCTTTTTGCTTCTCCTTCTGCTTCTGCTTCTTCAGTTTCTCCTGCCTGAATTTCTGGTTCTACTTCTTCTGCTGCTTCTCCTTCAGCTTCTGCATCTACTTCTGCTTCTGTTTCTGCTTCTTCTGCTTCTTCTCTTTCGGCTACTCCTGCTTCTGCTTCTTCTGCTTCTCCTGCTTCTTTTTCTGCTTCTCATTCCGCTTCTGCTTCTCCTTCTGCTTCTCCTCCTTCTCCTTCTCCTTCTCCTACTTCTGCTTCTCCTTCATCTTCTGCTTCTCCTGCTTCTCGTTCAGCATCTCCTTCTGCTTGTGCTTGTCCTTATGCTCTTTCTTCAGCTTCTGATTCTCCTTCTGCTTCTGCCTCTGTTTCTTTTTCTCCTTCACTTTGTCCTGCTTTTCCTTCTGCTTCTGCTGTAAATGCTACTGCTTCTGCTTCTTCTGTTTCATCTGCTTCTCCTTCTGCTTTTGATTCTCTTTCTGCTTCTGCTTCTCCTTCAGCTTGTCATTCTGCTTCTCCAAATTCTGCTTCATCAGCTTCTCCTGCTTCTCTTTCTGCTTCAAGATCTGCTTCTGCTAAAGCTACTTCGTATTCTTCTGCTACTGCTTCTACTATTCTGCTTTTCATGCTTCTCTTACTGCTTCCCCTTCTGCTACTGCTTCTCCTTCTACTTCAGCTCCTTCTCCTACTTCATTATCTACTACTTCTGCTTCACCCGCTTCTGCTTCTCCTGCTTCTAAATTCTGCATCTCTTCAACAGATTTCTTTCTACTTCTGCATCTCC
>NW_012313919.1:0-2164 GCF_000151885.1 Dipodomys ordii | reverse complement strand
CGGGGGACAGCGGGGACATACCTGGGGACAACGGGTACACAGCAGGGACACAGAGGGGGACACAGCAGGGACACAGCCGGACACAGCGGGGAACACAGCGGGGGACACAGCCGGATAAAGCGGGACACAGCGGGGATAAAACGGGGGACTCAGCGGGGGACACTGTGGGACACAGGGGGGACACAGCAGGACACAGTGAGGGACACAGCTGGACCCAGCAGGAGACAGAGCGGGGGACAGAGCAAGGACACAGCGGAGCACAGCGAGGGACAGAGCAGGGACACAGTGGGGACACAGCGGGGGACAAAGAGGGGACAAAGCGCGGACATAGTGGGACACAGCGAGGACACAGCGGGGGACACAGCTGGACACAGCGGGACACAGCGGGGACACAGCGAGGCCACAACGGGACACAGAGGGACACAGCGGGAAACAGCAGGGGACACAGCGGTACACAGCTGGGACACAGCCGGACACAGCGGGACATAGGCGGACACAGCGGGGACACAGCGGGACACAGTGCGGACACAGAGGGACACAACGGGGGACACAGCGGGGACACAGTGGAGGACACAGCGGGGACACAGCGAGGACACAGCGGGACACAGCGGGACACAGCGGGAAACAGCAGGACACAGCGGGACACAGCGGGGGACACAGCGGGACACAGCAGGTCACAGCGGGGGACACAGCGGGACAAAGCTGGGAAACAGCC
The DNA here is from genome assembly GCF_000151885.1 of Dipodomys ordii. NCBI lineage: Eukaryota > Metazoa > Chordata > Mammalia > Rodentia > Heteromyidae > Dipodomys > Dipodomys ordii. The sequence goes on along the minus strand of NW_012313919.1, from coordinate 1,449 downwards.
GGACACAGCATGACATAGGGACATAGGGGGACACAGCAGGGACACAGCGGGACACAGTGCGGACACAGAGGGACACAACGGGGGACAAGGGAGGACACAGCAGGACAGAGCGGGGTACACAGCGGGGGACACAGCGGGACACAGCGGGGGACAAGCAAGGACACAGTGGGACACAGCGGGATCAAGCAGGTACACAGCGGGGACACAGCGGGGGACACAGTGGGGGACACAGCGGGACAAAGCGGGGAACACAGCAGAGGACACAGCGGGGGACAGAGCGGAGGACACAGCGGGGACACAGCGAGGACACAGCAGGACACAGCGGGAAACAGCGGAGACAGAGCTGGACACAATGGGATACACAGCGGGACAGTGTGGGGACACAGCGAGGACACAGCGGGACACAGTGGGACACAGCAGGACACAGCGGGGGACACAGCAGGGGACACAGGGGGGACACAGCGGGACACAGAATGGGACACAGCAGGGTACACAGCTGGGGACACAACGGGACACATCGGGGGACAAAGCGAGGACACAGCGGAACACAGCGTGGGACACAGCGAGGACACAGCGGGACATAGCGGGACACAGCGGGGACACAGTAGTAGACACAGCGGGACACAGTGGGGGACACAGGGGGACACAGCAGGGACTTACCGGGGGACACAGCGGGGGACAAACTGGGACACCACGGGACACAGCGAGACACAGCGGGGTACACAGCGGGGACACAGCGGGACAAAGCAGGGGACACAGCGAGGACACAGCGGGTCACAGCGGGACACAGCGTGGGACAAAGCACGAGACAGCGGGGGACACAGCGAGGACACAGCTGGACACAGCCGGAAACACAGCGAGGACACAGTGGGGGACAAAGCGGGACACCACGGGACACAGCGGGACACAGCGGTGACCCGGAAAGGACACAGCAGGGGACACAGCGGGGGACACAGCAGGACACAGCGGGACACAGAGTGGGACACAGCGGAACACAGTGGGGAACAGAGCGTGGGACACAGCGAGACACAGCGGGGACAAAGCTGGACACAGCGGGGTACACAACGGGACACAGCGGGACACAGCGGGGACACAGCAGGGACACAGTGGGGGACACAGCGGGACACAAAGGGACACAGTGGGGGACACAGCAGGGCACAGCGGGGGACACAGCGGGGGACACAGCGGGACACAACTGGGAACACAGCGAGGACACAGCGGGACACAGCGGGGAACACAACGAGGACACAGCGGGGGACAAAGCGGGACACCACTGGACTCAGCGGGACACAGCGGGGAACACATCGGGGGACAGCAGGGGACAGAGAGGGGTCTCAGCGGCACACAGCGGAGACACACCTGGACCCAGTGGGGTACACAGCGCGACACAGTGGCTACATCATGGGGGACACAGTGGGACACAGAGGGATTTATCTTGTAATAGAGTGG
>NW_012313918.1:0-2164 GCF_000151885.1 Dipodomys ordii | reverse complement strand
CTGTGTCCCGTTGTGTCCCCAGCTGTGTCCCCCGCTGTCTCCCGCTCTGTCCCCTGCTGTGTCTCACACTTTGTCCCCGCTGTGTCCTACTGTGTCCCGCTGTGTCCCGCTGTGCGCCCTCTGTGTCCCGTTGTGTCCGCAGCTGTGTAGCACGCTGTGTAACGCTGTGTCCCCGCTGTATCGATGCTGTGTCCCGCTGTGTCCCGCTGTGTCCCCCGCTGTGTCCCACGCTGTGTCCTGCTGTGTCCTACTATGTCCCCTGCTGCTTCCCGCTGTGTCCATCTCTGTGTCCCCGCTGTGTCCCGCTGTGTCCCTCGCTGTGTCGACGCTGTGTCCCACTGTGTCCCCGCTGTGTCCCCCGTTGTGTCCCTCTGTGTCCGCACTGTGTCCCTCTGTGTCCCCGCTGTGCCCCCCTATGTCCCGCTGTGTCCGGCTGTGTCCCCGCTGTGTCAGACTGTGTCCCCCGCTGTGTCCCGCTGTTTCCCCGCTGTGTCCCGCGCTGTGTCCCACTGTGTCCTCACTGTGTCCCACGCTGTGTCCCGCTGTGTCCCCGCTGTGTCCCCAGCTGTGTCCCGCTGTGTCCTGCTATGTACCCCGCTGTGTCCTGCTATGTTCCCGCAGTGTGCCCGCTGTGTCCCGCTGTGTCCTGTTGTGTCCTCGCTGTGTCCCCCGCTGTGTCCCGTTGTGTCCCCAGCTGTGTCCCCCGCTGTCTCCCGCTCTGTCCCCTGCTGTGTCTCACACTTTGTCCCCGCTGTGTCCTACTGTGTCCCGCTGTGTCCCGCTGTGCACCCACTGTGTCCCGTTGTGTCCGCAGCCGTGTAGCACGCTGTGTAACGCTGTGTCCCCGCTCTATCGATGCTGTGTCCTGCTGTGTCCCGCTGTGTCCCCCGCTGTGTCCCACGCTGTGTCCTGCTGTGTCCTACTATGTCCCCCGTTGCTTCCCGCTGTGTCCCTCTCTGTGTCCCTGCTGTGTCCCGCTGTGTCCCTCGCTGTGTCGACGCTGTGTCCCACTGTGTCCCCGCTGTGTCCCCCGTTGTGTCCCTCTGTGTCCGCACTGTGTCCCTCTGTGTCCCCGCTGTGCCCCCCTATGTCCCGCTGTGTCCGGCTGTGTCCCCGCTGTGTCAGACTGTGTCTCCCGCTGTGTCCCGCTGTGTCCCCCGCTGTGTCCCACGCTGTGTCCCGCTGTGTCCCCTGCTGTGTCCTCCGCTGTGTCCCGCTGTGTCACCCATGGTGTCCTCCGGTGTGTCACGCTGTGTCCCCTGCTGTGTCCCCGTTGTGTCCCCGCTGTGTCAGACTGTGTCCAGCTGTGTCCTCGCTGTGTCCTCCACTGTGTAACGCTGTGTCCTCCACTGTGTCTCGCGCTGAGTCCCGCTGTGTCCTCAGCTGTGTTCCGCTGTTTCCTGCTGTGTCCCGCTGTGTCCCGCTGTGTCCCGCTGTGTCCCTCTGTGTCCTCGCTGTATCCCCGCTGTGTGCCCCTGTATAACGTGCTCTGTCTAGCTGTGTCCCCACTGTGTCACCCACTGTGTCCCGCTGTGCCCCGCTGTATCCCCCGTTGTGGTCCCCACTGTGTGACGCTGTGTCCACCGCTATGTCCCGCGCTGTGTCCCGCTGTGTCCCCCATTGTGTCCTGCAGTGTCCCCCGCTGTGTCCCCTCTATGTCCACCACTGTGTCCCCGCTGTGTCCTGCTGTGTCCCCGCTGTGTCCTGCTGTGTCCCCGCTGTGTCCAGCTGTGTCCCCCGCTGTGTCTCCCGCTGTGTCCCGCTGTGTCCCGCTTTGTCCCCGCTGTCCTCCGCTGTGTCCCGCTGTGTCTCCGATGTTTCCCCGCTGTGTCCCGCTGTGTACCGTTGTGTCCCCTTCTTTGTCCTCCGCTGTGCCCCGGTGTGTCCAGCTATGTCCCCGGCTATGTCCACCGCTGTGTCCCCCGCTGTGTCCCCCGCAGTTTTCCCCGCTGTGTCCCCCGCTGTGTCCTCGCTGTTTCCCCGAATGTGTCAATGCTGTGTCCTGGCTGTGTCCCTCTGTGTCCCGCTGTGTCCCCCGCAGTTTCCCCAGCTGTGTCCCCACTGTGTCGCCCGCTGTGTCCAGCTGTGTCCCGCTGTGTCCCCCGCTGTGTCCCGCTGTGTCCCCGCAGTGTGCCTGCTGTGTCCCCCCGCTGTGTCGCGCTGT
>NW_012313917.1:0-2164 GCF_000151885.1 Dipodomys ordii | reverse complement strand
GCTTCTGTTTCTTCTGCTTCTCCTTCTGCTTCTCCTTCTGCTTTTGCTTCTCTTTCTGCTTCTGCTTTTACTTCTGCTTCTCCAGATTCTGCTTCTTCTGCTTCTCCGTCTGCTTCAGGTTCTGCTTCTGCTTCTTCGGATTCTTATGCGTCTGCTTCTCCTGCTTCTGCTTCTTCTGCTTCCCCTCCTTCTCTTTCTGCTTCTCCTTCTGTTTCTGCTTCTCCTTCTGCTTCTGCTTCTTCTCCTTCTGTTTCATCTGCTTCTGCTTCTCCTGCTTCTCGTTCTGCTTCTCTTTCTGCTTTTCTTTCTGCTTCTCCTTCTCATTGTACTGCTTATCCTTCTGGTTCTGCTTCTCCTTCTGCTTCTGCTTCCATTTCTCCTTCTGCTTCTCATTCTGCTTCTGCGTCTTCTGTTTCTTCTGCTTCTCCTGCTTCTGCTTCTCCTGCTTCTCCTACTTCTCGTGCTGCTTTTCCTTCTGCGTCTCTTTCTGCTTCTGCTTATCCTTTTGCTTCTCCTACTCCTAATCCTTCTCTCTTGCCTTCTCCGTCTTCTTCTTCTGCTTCTCCTGCTGCTTCTGCTTCTTTTGCTTATTCTTTTTCTTCTGCTTCTGCTTCTCCTGCTTCTGCTTCTTCTGCTTCCACTGCTTCTCCTTATGCTTCTCCTTATGCTTCTCCTTATGTTTCTTCTTCTTCTTCTTCTTCTTCTTCTTCTTCTTCTTCTTCTTCTTCTTCTTCTTCTTCTTCTTCTTCTTCTTCTTCTTCTTCTTCTTCTTCTTCTTCTGCTTCTTTTGCTTATTCTTTTTCTTCTGCTTCTGCTTCTCCTGCTTCTGCTTCTTCTGCTTCTCCTTATGCTTCTCCTTCTCCTCCTCCTCCTCCTCCTCCTTCTCCTCCTCCTCCTCCTCCTCTTCATCTTCTCTTCTTCTTCTTCTTCTTCTTCTTCTTCTTCTTCTTCTTCTTCTTCTCCTTCTTCTTCTTCTTCTTCTTCTTCTTCTTCTTCTTCTTCTTCTTCTTCTTCTTCTTCTTCTTCTTCTTCTTCTTCTTCTTCTTCTTCTTCTTCTTCTTCTTCTTCTTCTTCTTCTTCTTCTTCTTCTTCTTCTCTTTCTTTTGTTTCTGCTTTTCCTGCTTCTTCTGCTTCTACTGCTTCTCTTTCTGCTTCTCATTCTGCTTCTGCTTCTCCTTCTGCTTCTCCTATTTCTTCTGCTGCTCTTCCTTCTCCTTCTCCTACTTCTGCTTCTCCTTCTGCTTCTGCTTCTCCTTCTGCTTCTCCTTATATTTCTCTTTCTCCTTCTCGTTCTTCTGCTTCTACTTCTGCTTTTGCTTCTGCTACTTATGCTTCTTCTGTTTCTTTTGCTTCTGCTTCAGTTGCTTCTACTTCTTAGCTTCTCCTGCTTCTGTTTCTGCTTCTTCTTCTTCTTCTCTTTCGGGTTCTCCTGCTTCTGCTTCTTGTGCTTCTCCTGCTTCTCTTTCTGCTACTCATTCTGCTTCTGCTTCTCCTTCTGCTTCTGCTTCTCCTCCTTCTCCTTCTCCTAATTCTGCTTCTCCTTCAGCTTCTGCTTCTTCAGCTTCTCCTGCTTCTCCTTCTGCATCTCCTTCTGCTTGTGCTTGTTCTTATGCTTCTTCTTCTGCTTCTGCTTCTCCTGCTTCTTTTGGTTCACCTTTTGCTTCTCCTGCTTCTCCTTCTGCATCTCCTTCTGCTTGTGCTTGTTCTTATGCTTCTTCTTCTGCTTCTGCTTCTCCTGCTTCTTTTGGTTCACCTTTTGCTTCTGCTTCTTCTGCTTTTCCTGCTTCACCTTCAGCTTCTCCCTCTGCCTCTCCTTATGCTTCTCCTTCTGTTTCTCCTTCTCCTTCTCATTCTTCTTCTTTTCCTTCTGCTTCTCCTTCCGCTTCTACATCTTCTCCTTCTCCTTCTGCTTCTGCTTCTCATGCATCTTCATTTTCTTCTGCTTCAGCTTCTCCTGCTTCTGCTTCTTCTGCTTCACCTGCATCTCTTTCTGCTTCTCCTACAAAATAAACAAAAAGCTTATTCATAAAAAAAATACTGCTTCTCCTGCTTCTCCAACTCCTTTTGCTCCATCTTCTCCTTTTGCAACATCATCTTCATCTGCTTCTCCTTTTTCAGCTTCATCTGCTTCTCCTTCAACTCTTTCTCCTTCTGCTTCTGCTTC
>NW_012313916.1:0-2164 GCF_000151885.1 Dipodomys ordii | reverse complement strand
CAGAAGAACGAGAAGGTGAGGGAGAAGGAGAAACAGATAGGAGAAGCAGAAAGAGAAGCAGAAGAAGGAGCAGGAGAAGGAAAAGCAGCAGGAGAAGCAGAAAGAGCAGCAGAAGGAGCAGGAGATGCAGAAACAGGAGAAGCATAAGCAGAACAAACAGGAGAAGGACAAGAAGCAGAAGCAGAAGGAGAAGCAGAAACAGAAGGAGAAGCAGAAAGAGAAGGAGGGGAAGCAGAAGAAGCAGAAGCAGGAGAAGCAGAAGCATAAGAATCCGAAGAAGCAGAAGGAGAACCTGAAGCAGAAGGAGAAGCAGAAGAATCAGAATCTGGAGAAGCAGAATGAGAAGCAGAAGCAGAAGGAGAATGAAAATCAGAAGGAGAAGCAGAAGAAACAGAAGAAGTAGAAGCAGTAGCAGTTGTAGCAGAAGCAGAACGAGAAGCAGAAGGAAAAGCAGAAGAAGGAGAAGGAGAAACAGAAGCAGAAGAAGATGCAGAAGGAGAAGCAGGAGAAGCAGAAGAAGCAGAAGCAGAAGGAGAAGCAGGAGTAGCAGAAGAAGCAGAATCTGGAGAAGCAGAAGGAGAAGCAGAAGCAGAAAGAGAAGCAAAAGCAGAAGGAGAAGCAGAAGAAACAGAAGAAGCAGAGGCAGTAGCAGAATAAGCAGAAGATTCAGAAGCAGAAGGAGAAGCAGAAAAAAAAGCAGAAGAACTAGAAGGAGAAGGAAAAGGAGAAACAGGAGTAGAAGCAGAAAGAGAAGCAGAAGAAGGAGCAGTAGAAGGAAAAGCAGCAGGAGAAACAGAAAGAGCAGCAGAAGGAGAAGCAGGAAATGCAGAAACAGGAGAAGAACAAGCAGAAGAAACAGGAGAAGGACAAGAAGCAGAAGCAGAAGGAGAAGCAGAAAGAGAAGGAGGGGAAGCAGAAGAAGCAGAAGCAGGAGAAGCAGAAGCATAAGAATCCGAAGAAGCAGAAGCAGAACCTGAAGCAGAAGGAGAAGCAGAAGAATCAGAATCTGGAGAAGCAGAATGAGAAGCAGAAGGAGAAGCAGAAGCAGAAAGAGAATCAAAAGCAGAAGGAGAAGCAGAAGAAAAAGAAGAAGTAGAAGCAGTAGCAGTTGTAGCAGAAGCAGTAGGAAAAGCAGAAGGAAAAGCAGAAGAACAAGAAGGAGAAACAGAAGGAGAAGCAGAAGGAGAAGCAGAAAGAGAAGCAAGTAAAACAGAAGAAGAAGAAGCAGAAGGAGAATCAGAAGGAGAAGCAGAAGAAGGAGAAGGAGAAGCAGAAGCAGAAGAAGATGCAGAAGGAGAAGCAGAAGAAGCAGAAGCAGAAGGAGAAGCAGGAAAAGCAGAAGAAGCAGAAGCAAAAGGAGAAGCAAAAGAAGGAGAAGGAGAAGCAGAGGCAGAAGAAGAAGCATAAGGACAAGCACAAGCAGAAGGAGATGCAGAAGGAGAAGCAGAAGAAGCAGAAGATGAAGGAGAAGCAGAAGCAGAAGTAGGAGAAGGAGAAGGAGGAGAAGCAGAAGGAGAAGCAGAAGCGGAATGAGAAGCAGAAAGAGAAGCAGGAGAAGCACAAGAAGCAGAAGCAGGAGAAGCCGAAAGAGAAGAAGCAGAAGAAGCAGAATCAGAATCAGAAGTAGAAGCAGAAGCAGAAGGAGAAGCAGCAGAAGAAGTAGAATCAGAAATTCAGGCAGGAGAAACAGAAGAAGCAGAAGCAGAAGCAGAAGGCGAAGCAAAAAGAGAATGAGACGGAGAAGTAGAAGAAGCAGCAGAAGGAGAAGAAGCAGAAGAAGCAGAAAAACAAGCAGGAGAAGCAGAAGTACAAAGAGAAGTAGAAGCAGAAGAAGCAGAAGCAGAAGAAGCAGTAGAAGCATAAGAAGCAGAAGCAGGAGAAGCAGAAACAGAAGAAATAAAGAAGCATAAGATGCAGAAGCAGATGGAGAAACAGAAGAAGGAGAAAGAGCAGCAGAAGGTGAAGCAGAAGGAGATGCAGAAGCAGAAAGAGAAGCAGAAACAGAAGGAGAAGAAGAAGGAGAAGTTGGAGAATCAGAAGAAGCAGAAGCAGAAGCAGAAAGAGAAGGAGAAGAAGGAGAAGGAGAAGCAGAAGGAGTAGGACAAGCAGGAGAAGCAGAAGAAGCAGAAGCGGGAGAAGCAGCAGAAGAAGAAGAAACAGAAGA
>NW_012313915.1:0-2164 GCF_000151885.1 Dipodomys ordii | reverse complement strand
ACACAACGGGACACAGTGGGACACAGAAGGGGACACAGCAGGGCACACAGCGGGACACAGCGGGGGACACAGCGGGACACAGCGGGGACACAGCGGGGACACAGCGGGACACAGCGGGGACACAGCGGGGACACAGCGGGACCCAGCGGGGACCCAGCGGGGACCCAGCGGGGACACAGCAGGACACAGCGGGGGACACAGCAGGGGACACAGCTGGAGACAGCGGGGACACAGAGGGACACAGCAGGACACAGCGGGGACACAGCAAGGACACAACGGGACACAGTGGGACACAGAAGGGGACACAGCAGGAGACACAGCGGGACACAGCGGGGGACACAGCGGGACACAGCGGGGACACAGCAGGGGACACAGTGGAGGACAGCAGGAACAGCCGGACACAGCAGGACACAGCGGGAAAAAGCGGGGACACAGCGAGGACACAGGGGGACACAGCGGGACACAGAAGGGACACAGCGGGGGACAGCACGGAGACACAGCGGGGACACAGCGGGGACACAGCGGAACAGAGTGGGGACAAAGTGGGGGCCAGCAGGGAGACCCAGTGGGGACACAGCGGGGACACATCGGTACACAGCGGGACACAGGGAGTACAAAGCAGGACACAGCGGGAAACACAACCGGACACAAGGGGGACACAGCGGGACACAGCGGGGGACATAGCAGGACAAAGCGGGACACAGTGAGGACAGAGTGGGACACAGCTGGGACACAGCGGGGGACACAGCGGGGACACAGCAGGGACAGAGTGATACACAGCTGGGACACAGCGGGGGACACAGCGGGGACACAGCAGGGACAGAGTGATACACAGCGGGGTCACAGCGAGGGACACAGCGGGGACACAGCGGGGACACAGCGGGACACACCGGGGACACAGCTGTGACACAGCGGGACACAGCAGCGACACAGCAGAACACAGCGGGGGACACAGCAGGACACAGCCTGGGAGAGAGCGGGACACAGCCTGGACACAGCGGGACACATCGAGACAGCAGTGACAAAGCGGCGACACAGCGGGACACATCGGGACACAGCGGGGACACAGCGGGGGACAGAGGGGACACACCGGTGGACAACGGGGACACAGCAGGACAGCGCGGGGGTCACAGTGGGAAAGAGCGGAGACACAGGGGGACACAGGGGGCGACACAGAGGGACACAGCGGGACACAGCGGGACAGAGCGGGGACACAGCAGGGACAAAGCAGGGGACACAGTGGGGGACACAGCGGTAAACAGCGGGGGACACAGCAGGACTCAGCTGGGGACACACCAAAGGACAGATCAGGTGACACAGCGGGGAAAACAGCGGGAAACAGTGGGGGACACAGCGAGGACACAGCAGGACACAGCGGGAGACACAGCAGGAAACAGTGGGGTACACAGACGCAGACACAGCGGTACACATAGGGACACAGCGGTGACACAGCGGGACACAGCGGGACACAGCTGGGACACAGCAGGACACAGCGGGGACACAGTGGGGACACAGCGAGACACAGCGGGACCCAGCGGGGACACAGCGGGGACACAGCAGGACACAGCGGGGGATACAGAGGCGGACACAGCAGAACACAGCGGGACACAGTGCGACACAGCGGGACACAGCGGGGAACACAGCGGGGGACACAGCTGGACACAGCGGGACACAGCGGGGGACACAGCATGGACACAGCAAGTCACAGCGGGGAATTAGTGGGGGACACAGCGGGGGACACAGCAGGATACAGAAGGACAGAGCGAGGACACAGCGAGACACAGCGAGACACAGCGGGGACACAGCGGGGAAACAGCGGGCGACACAGTGGGACACTGCGGGGACACAGAGGGGCTTAGCGGTTACAAAGTGAGGACACACCAGGGACACAGCGGGACACAGCGGGGACACAGCGGGGACACAGCGGGACCCAGCGGGACCCAGCGGGGACACAGCGGGACACAGTGGTGGACACAGCAGGAGACACAGCGGGGGACAGCGGGGACACAGAGGGACACAGCAGGACACAGCGGGGACACAGCAAGGACACAACGGGTCACAGCGGGACACAGCGGGGACAAATCGGGGGACAAAGCGGGGACACGGCGGGAAACAGCCGGACAAAACGGGACAGAGCTGGACACAGCGGTGACACAGCAGGTGA
>NW_012313914.1:0-2164 GCF_000151885.1 Dipodomys ordii | reverse complement strand
GGCCACAGCGGGACACAGCGGGACACAGTGGGGGACACAGCAGGGGACAGAGCGGGACACAGGGGGACACAGCGGGACACAGCGGGGACACAGCGGGGCACACAGCGGGACACAGTGGGACACAGCGGGGTACACAGCGGGACACAGCAGGGACACAGCAGGGGCACAGTGAAAAAAAGTGGGACACAGCGGGGGACAATGCGGGACAAACGGGGATACAGAGGGGGACACAGCGGGGGACACAGAGCTGCACACAGCTGGAGAGAGTGGAACACAGCAGGGAGCCAGCGGGGGAGAGTGGGGACAAACCGGGGAACAACGGGGACACAGCGGGACACAGCTGGGACACAGTGGGGACACAGCGGCACACAGCAGGTGACACAGTGGGACACAGCAGGGGATACAGGGAGGACACAGAGGGTACATAGGGGGACACTGCGGGACACAGTGTGACACAGCGTGGACACAGAGGGACATAGCAGTTACACAGCGAGGACACACCAGGGACACAGCGGGACACAGCAGGGACACAGCCGGGACCCAGCGGGACCCAGCGGGGACACAGCGGGGACACAGCGGGGACACAGCAGGACAAAGCGAGGGACACAGCAGGGGACACAGCGGGACACAGCGGGGGTCACAGCGGGACACAGCGGGACTCAGAGGGGACAAAGAAAGGGACAAAGTGGGGACACAGCGGGACACATTGGGACAAAACGGGACACAGCTGGACACAGCGGGGACACAGCAGGGGACACAGAGGGATACACAGAGAGGACACAGCGTGACACATGGGGACACAGCGGGACACAGCGGGGGACACAGAGAGGACACAGCGGGACACAAATGGGGACACAGCAAGGACACAGCGGGACACAGCGGGAAAGAGCGGGACACAGCGGGGGACACAGCCGGGGACACAGCGGGGTAGAGCAGCACACAGTGGGGACACAGAAGGGGACACAGCGGGACCCAGCGGGGACACAGCGGGGGCACAGCAGGAGACACATTGGGGGAGAGCGGGGACACAGAAGGACACAGCAGGACACAGCAGGGAAACAGCAAGGACACAACGGGACACAGCGGGACACAGCGGGGGACACAGCAGGGGACACAACGGGAAACAGCGGGACACAGCGGGGACAAAGAGGGGGACAAAGCGGGGACACAGCGGGACACAGCGGGACAAAACGGGACACAGCTGGACACAGCAGGGACACAGCGGGGTACACAGTGGGACACATCGGGGATACAGCGGGGACACAGCGGGACAGAGCGGGGAACACAGCGGGATATAGCAGGGGACACAACGAGACAAAGCAGGACACAGAGGGACACAGCAGGGGACAGAGCAAGGCCACAGCGGGCCACAGCGGGACACAGCGGGGGACACAGCAGGGGACACAGCGGGACACAGGGGGACACAGCGGGACACAGCGGGGACACAGCGGGGACACAGCGGGGGACACAGCAGGACACAAAAGGGGACCCAGCGTTACACAGCGGGGACACAGCGGGGACACAGCAAGGGACACAGCAGGACACAGACTGGGACGGAGCGGGACACAGCGTAGACACAGCGGGACACAGCGAGGCACAGCAGTGACAAAGCGGCGACACAGCGGAACACAGCAGGACAGCGCGGGGGTTACAGTGGGAAACAGCGGAGACACAGGGGGACACAGGCCTCGACACAGAGCGACACAGCGGGACACAGTGGGACAGAGCGGGGACACAGCGGGGACACAGCGAGGACACAGTGGGACACAGCGGGGAACACAGTGGGGGACACAGCGGGGGACACAGCAGGATACAGAAGGACACAGTGAGGACACAGCGGGACACAGGAGGACACAGCGGGGACACAGCGGGGAAACAGCGAGGGACACATTGGGACACTGCGGGGAAACAGAGGGGCTTAGCGGTTACACAGTGAGGACACGCCAGAAACACAGCGGGACACAGCGGGGACACAGCGGGGACATAGCGGGACACAGCGGGACCCAGCGGGGACCCAGCGGAGACAAAGCGGGACACAGCGGGGGACACAGCAGGGGACACAGTGGGACACAGCGGGGGACACAGCAGGGGACACAGTGGGACACAGCGGGGGACACAGCGGGACACAGCAGGACACAGCGGGACACAGCGGGGACAAAGCGGG
>NW_012313913.1:0-2164 GCF_000151885.1 Dipodomys ordii | reverse complement strand
AGGAGAAGCAGAAATAGAAGCAGAAGAAGCCGAAGAAGCAAAAGCAGAACCTAAAGCAGAAGGAGAAGCAGGAGAAGCAGAAGAAGCAGAATCTGGAGAAGCATAAGGAGAACCAGAAGGAGAAGCAGAAGCAGAAAGAGAAGCAAAAGCAGAAGGAGAAGCAGAAGGAGAAGCAGAAGAAACAGAAGAAGCAGAATCAGTAGCAGAAGAAGCTGAAGATGCAGAAGCAGAAAGAGAAGCAGAAGGAATAGCAGAAGAACGAGAAGGAGAAATAGAAGGAAAAGCAGAAGGAGAAGCAGAAGCAGAAGAAACAGAAGAAGGAGAAGAGCAGAAGCAGAAGCAGACGGAGAAGCAGAAGCAAAAGGAGAAGCAGAAGGAGCAGAAGCTGAAGCAGAAGAAGAAGAAACAGAAAAAGCAGAAGAAGCAGAAGAAGAAGCAGCAGGAGAAGCAGAAGAAGAAGAAGAAGAAGAAGAAGAAGAAGAAGGAGAAAGAGAAGGATTAGGAGTAGGAGAAACAGAAGGATAAGCAGAAGCAGAAAGAGAAGGAGAATGAGAAGGAGAAGCAGGAGAAGCAGAAGAAGCAGAAACAGGAGAAGCAGAAGCAGAATGAAAAGCAGAAGAAGGAGAAATTGAAACAGAAGAAGATGCAGAAGGAGAAGCAGAAGCAGTAGTAGAAGCAGAAGAAGGAGAAGCAGAAGGAGCAGCATAAAGAGAAACAGAAGGAGAAGCAGGAGAAGCAGAATCAGAAGAAATAGAAGAAGGAGAAGAAGCAGAAGCAGAAAGAGAAGCAGAAAAAAGAAGGAGAAGCAGAAATAGAAGCAGAAGAAGCCGAAGAAGCAAAAGCAGAACCTAAAGCAGAAGGAGAAGCAGAGAAGCAGAAGAAGCAGAATCTGGAGAAGAAGAAGGAGAACCAGAAGGAGAAGCAGAAGCAGAAAGAGAAGCAAAAGCAGAAGGAGAAGCAGAAGAAACAGAAGAAGCAGAATCAGTAGCAGAAGAAGCTGAAGATGCAGAAGCAGAAAGAGAAGCAGAAGGAATAGCAGAAGAACGAGAAGGAGAAATAGAAGGAGAAGCAGAAGGAGAAGCAGGAAAAGCAGACGAAACAGAAGCAGACGGAGAAGCAGAAGAAGGAGAAGGAGAAGCCGGAGCAGAAGAAGAAGCAGAAGGAAAAGCACAAGCAGAAGGAGATGCAGAAGGAGAAGCAGGAAATGCAGAAGACGCAGAAGCAGAAGGAGAAGAAGAAGGAGAAGAATCACAATCAGAAGAAGCAGAAGCAGAAATAGAAAGAGAAGCCGACGAAGAGAAGCTGAACGAGAAGCAGGAGAAGCAGAAGAAGCAGAAGCGGGAGAAGCAGAAGAAGAAGAAACAGAAGAAGGAGAAAGAGCAGAACCAGAAGGAGAAGCAGAAGGAGAAGCAGAAAGAGAAGCAGGAAAAGCAGAAGAAGCAGAAGCAGGAGAAGCAGAAGGAGAAGAAACAGGAGAAGGACAAGAAGCAGAAAGAGAAGCAGTAGAAGCAGAAGAGGCAGGAAAAGCAGAAGCAGAAGAAAGAGAAGAAGAAGAAGACGAAGAAGAAGAAGAAAAAGAAGCAGCAGCATAAGGAGAAGCATAAGGAGAAGTATAAGGAGAAGCAGTAGAAGGAGAAGAAGCAGAAGCAGGAGAAGCTGAAGCAGAAGAAAAAGAATAAGCAAAAGAAGCAGAAGCAGAAGCAGTGAGAGAAGCAGAAGAAGGAGAAGGAGAAGGAGCAGCAGAAGGAGAAGCAGAAGCAGAAAGAGAAGCAGAAACAGAAGGAGAACAAGAAGGAGAAGCAGGAGAATCAGAAGAAGCAGAAAGAGAAGGAGAAGAAGGAGAAGCAGAAGTAGAATCTGAAGAAACAGAAGAAGAAGAAGCAGAAGAAACAGAAGCAAAAGAAACAGAAGAAGGAGAAGAGCAGAAGCAGAAGCAGAAGCAGAAGGTGAAGGAGAAAGAGAAGCAGGAGAACCAGAAGAAGCAGGAGAAGCAGAAGCAGAAGAAACAGGAGAAGCCGAAGAAGCAGAAGCAGAATTTGAAGCAGAAGGAGAAACAGAAGAAGCACAATCTGAAGCAGAAGCAGAAGAAATAGAAATAGTAGAATAAGCAGAAGCAGAAGCACCAGGAAAAGCAGAAGAAGAAGAAGGAGAAGGCGAAAGAAAA
>NW_012313912.1:0-2164 GCF_000151885.1 Dipodomys ordii | reverse complement strand
AAGGAAAGTCTGTGGCACTCTTATCTCAAATAAACCACTAGAAAACTGGAAGTGGAGCTGTGTCTCAAGTGGTAGAGGGTTCACCTTGAGCTGAAGATCACAGGGATAGCTCCAGGCCCAGAATTCAAGCCCCATGACCGACCAAAAAAAAAAGATATTGCTCTTATTTGGATTGTGACAATATTTTGTAGGGACACAAAAGATGGACTTGCATTTTTGAAATTTAAGAAACTTAACCCTACCATTAGGACTTCGGTGAACAATTTTTACAGCCTTTCACATCTTCATAGAGGTAGTGATACATACTTATTCTTTTGGCAATATCAAATACAGTTTCTTCTATGTTCTTCAGGCCTGGATTTATATAATGGTTCAATAGAAGGCGATCCAGCGTATCTTTGCTATCTCAATTCTCAACAGCAAGATATAAGGGTGTCAAGAGTCCTTTAGTTTGGGGAAGTGTTACTGTGGCTCAAGCGGTAGAGCACTCCCCTTGAGCTGAAGAGCACAGGGGCAGCACCCAAGCCCAGAGCTCAAGCCCCATGACCGACAAAAAAAAAAAACACAACAATAACAAAAATCAAACAAACAAAATTATTTGGGCTGGGAAAGTGGCTCAGTGGTAGAGCTCTTGCCTTGCATACATGAGGCCCTAGGTTCGATTCTTCAGCACCACATAAGCAGAAAAAAAAGCGGGAAGTGGTGCTGTGGCTCAAGTGGTAGAGTGCTAGCCTTGAGCTGAAGAAATGAAGGACAGCGTCCAGGCCCAAAGTTCAGGCCCCACGTATAGGCCAAAAATAATTTAAAAAAAAAGACTCCTTTAGTTTGGGCATTGGTATCAGTACCATGATGAAGTAAGAAAGAAGCCACTCTGGTATTATTCCACGTATATGCACTGTTCAGGGGTGTCCAGTCACCTACAGTTATTGCATGTGCCGCTTGAGACATCAACTCACTGACAATGTCTAAGTGTCCATGGTACGCTTCTCAAAGAGGGGTATACTCATCATCATCCCTACTATTCACATAAGTGGCCTTTTGGGAAAGAAGTCTCCGCACTGTAGTAAGCTGAATATTTTTGGCAGCCCAATGAAGAAATATGCTTGGATCCTTCTCCGTTTTTTTTCTTGCAATTGATACCATTCCATACTTTTTCATCTTGTTC
The DNA here is from genome assembly GCF_000151885.1 of Dipodomys ordii. NCBI lineage: Eukaryota > Metazoa > Chordata > Mammalia > Rodentia > Heteromyidae > Dipodomys > Dipodomys ordii. Next base: position 999 of record NW_012313912.1, on the reverse strand, counting down.
CCCATATTCCTAAGAATTGCCTAACCAGAGACTTTGAGTGCCAGTGGGAATGAGGTGTCCATGTATTTCCCTAATAGTTCACATTGGTTGAACTGGTCAGAAATATCTGGTGAATTTTCTGCAACTGTTTATTCACCATGATTTATTTTCTCTTTTTCCAATTATACTATTCGAAATTATTCTAACTGGAAAGGAGGGAATTGATGGAGAGCAGGGAAAAGATATTCCTCCATGTTCAAATGTACACATTGAAAATGAGGATCAGTGATGTCTTCATGTGCCGCTTATTCTAGGCATGAGAAAATAGGAAATAATGCCTTCTATATAAATGATTTGGGAAATGGCAGAGCAAAAAGTGAAATGATACAACCAAAAATATAAAAGCAAAATAAATTAGGATAATTATGGAGCAATCATATTATCTATGAGAACCATGAAAGGAAGAGAGAAAGAAAGAGACAGATGTGTAATGACGTAGCTAGCCACAATATCCATGCCTCTGATCAATTTGTAGAGCAAACAAAATTTTATTTTTTAAAAGAGATGGAAATCGAATTTATGTATTTACTTGAAGTTAGTAAATACATTTTTAGTAGCCTACGTTAAGAGACATAACTTTATCAAATTACAGACAGTAAAATAAATCCTTGATAGTTCTAGTAACAGATCTGACTGAAATCAGTTGAATCACACTTTTCTTGTACAATGAAGGAATAAGAGGGTAGTAAAGCAGCTAGAGAAGGCAGGGAGATTGTATCTGTGACAAAACTTTGTGGAAATTGGCATTGACGATTTCTTACTGGTGATCCACTTGCACTGGAAGCATGATTCTGAAGTATTGCTTGCCGATTCTGAACTATTGATTTGATCATTATATTCTCCAAGAAGAGAATGAGAATTGATAGTGAAGGACTACTAATACATTTTGACCTTCTCACTAAGCACTTTCAATCATCAAAATCACATGAGACATAGACAGGCCTACTTTTTAGATGAAAC
>NW_012313911.1:0-2165 GCF_000151885.1 Dipodomys ordii | reverse complement strand
TCACCGCTGTATTGACGCTGTGTCCCACTGGGTCCCGCTGTTTCCTTCCTGTGTTGCCCGCGGGGTCTCGCTGTGTCCCCGCTGTATCGACGCTGTGTCCCCGCTGTGTCCCGCTGTGTCCTGCTCTGTCCTCGCTGTGTCCCCTGCTGTGTCCCGTTTTGTCCCCAGCTGTGTCCCCTGCTATGTCCCGCTGTGTCTACTGCTGTGTCCACGCTGTGTCCCGCTTTGTCTCGCTGTGTCCCACTGTGTCCTCTCTGTGTCCCCCGCTATGTTCCGCTGTGTCCTCGCTGTGTCCCCTGCTATGTCCCGCTGTGTCCCCATTGTGTCCCCCGCTGTGTCGCGCTGTGTCCCGCTGTGTCCCCCGCTGTGTCCGCTGCTGTGTCCTGCTGTGTCCCCCGCTGTGTCAACAATGTGTCCCTCTGTGTCCTCGCTGTGTCCCGCTGTGTCTCGCTGTGCCCCCACTCTGTCCCGATGTGTCCACAGCTGGGTACCACGCTGTGTAACACTGTGTCCCTGCTGTATCGACGCTGTGTCCTGCTGGGTCCCGCTGTGTCTTCGCTGAGTTCCCCGCTGTGTCCCGCTTTGTCCCCAGCTGTGTCCCCCGCTGTGTCCCACTGTGTCCTAGCTGGGTCCCCTGCTGTGTCCCGCTGTGTCCCCTGCTGTGCTCCGCTGTGTCCCGCTATGTCCCGCTTGGTCCCTGCTGTGTCCCCGCTGTGTGCCTGGACTGTGTCCTGCTGTGTACTACGTTGTGTCCAGCTGTGTCACCGCTGCGTCTCTCTTTGGCCCCTCTCTGTCTCCGCTGTCTGCCGCTTTGTCCCCGCTGTGTCACGCTGTGTCCCCCGCTTTGTCCCGCTGAGTCCACTCTGTGTCGCCGCTGTGTCCCTCTGTGTCCTCGCTGTGTTCCCCGCTGTCTGCCGCTTTGTCCCCGCTGTGTCCCTTGCTGTGTAGCGCTGTGTCCCGCTGTGTACCCCGCTGTGTCCCACTATGTTCCCGCAGTGTCCCCGCTGTGTCCCGCTGTCCCTCTGTGTCCTCGCTGTGTCCCCCGCAGTGTCCCGTTGTGTACCCAGCTGTACACCCCGCTGTGTCCTGCTGAGTCCCCGCTGTAACGACGCTGGGTCCCGCTGGGTCCCGCTATGTCTTCCCTGTGTTCCCCGCTGTGTCCCGCTGTGTCCCCCGCTGTGTCCCGCTGTGTCCCCAGCTGTGTACCCCGCTGTGTCCCGCTGTGTTCCCGCTGTATCGACGCTGTGTCCTGCTTGATCCCGTTGTGTCCTCGCTGTGTTCCCCGCTTTATCCCGCTGTGTACCCCTCTGCGTCCCTCGCTGTGTCCCACTGTGTCCCGATGTGTACTGCTGTGTCCCCCGCTGCGTCCTGCTGTGTCCCTGCTGTGTCCCAATGTGTCCTCGCTGTGTCCCCCACTGTGTCCCGCTGTGTCCCGCCTCTGTCCTCGCTGTGTCCCACGCTGTGTTCCGCTGTGTCCCCCGCTGTGTCCCTGCTGTGTCCCCGCTGTGTCCCGGTGTGTCCCGCTGTGTACTGCTGTGCCCCGCTGAGTCCCGCTGTGTCCCTGCTGTGTCCCAATATGTCCTCGCTGTGTCCCCCATTGTGTCCCGCTGTGTCCCCCCTGTGTCCCCCGCTGTGTCCCTCTGTGTCCCGCTGTGTCCCCCGCTTTGTCCCGCTGAGTCCCATCTGTGTCGCCGCTGTGTCCCACTATGTTCCCGCAGTGTTCCCGCTGTGTCCCGCTGTGTCCCGCTGTGTCCACGCTGTTTCCCCCGAGTGTCCCGTTGTGTCCCCAGCTGTGCACCCCGCTGTGTCCCGCTGTGTCCCCGCTGTAACGGCGCTGGGTCCCGCTGGGTCCCACTATGTCCTCCCTGTGTTCCCCGCTGTGTTCCCCGCTGTGTCCCGCTGTGTCCCCCGCTGTGTCCCGCTGTGTCTCACTGTATCCCGCTGTGTCCTCGCTGTGTTCTCCGCTGTATCCCGATGTGTCCCCCGCTGAGTCCCCGCTGTGTCCCTGCTGTGTCCCAATGTGTCCTCGCTGTGTCCCGCGCTGTGTCCCGCTGTGTCCTCCCTGTGTCCCCCGCTGTGTCCCGCTCTGTCCCGCTGTGTCCCCCGCTGTGTTCCCCGCTGTGTACCGCTGTGTCCCCCGCAGTGTCAGCGCTGTGTCCCGCTGT
>NW_012313910.1:0-2165 GCF_000151885.1 Dipodomys ordii | reverse complement strand
TGCCTCTCCTGATTCTGCTTCTTCTGCTTCTACTGCTTCTCCTTATGCTTCTCCTTCTTCTTCTTCTCCTTCTTCTTCTTCTTCTTCTTCTTCTTCTTCTTCTTCTTCTTCTTCTTCTTCTTCTTCTTCTTCTTCTTCTTCTTCTTCTTCTTCTTCTTCTTCTTCTTCTTCTCTTTCTTCTGCTTCTGCTTTTCGTGCTTATTCTGGTTCTACAGCTTCTCTTTCTACTACTCATTCTGCTTCTCCTTCTGCTTCTACTAATGCTTCTGCAGCTCTTCATTCTCTTTCTCCTACTTCTTCTTCTTCTGCTTCTGCTTCTCCTGCTTCTCATGCTTCTCCTTCTGCATCTCCTTCTGCTTGTACATGTCCTTATGATTATTCTTTTGTATCTGCTTCTACTTCTGCTTCTTCTGCTTCTCCTTCTGATTCTCCTTCTGCTTCTGCTTCTGTTTCTCCTTCTTGTTCTCGTTCTTCTGCTTTTCCTTCTGCTTCTCCTTCTGCTTCTGCTGCAACTGCTACTGCTTCTTCTGTTTCTCTGCTTCTACTTCTGCTTTTGATTCTCTTTCGGCTTCTGCTTCTCCTTCAGCTTCTCATTCTGCTTCTCCATATTCTGCTTCTTCTGCTTCCCCTGCTTCCATTCTGCTTCAGGTTCTGCTTCTTCTTCTTCGGATTCTTATGCTTCTTCTTCTCCTGCTTCTGCTTCTTCTGCTTCCCCTCCTTCTCTTTTTGCTTCTCCTTCTGTTTCTGCTTCTCCTTCTGCTTCTGCTTCTTGTCCTTCTCCTGTATCTTCTGCTTCTGCTTCTCCTGTTTCTGCATCTCCTGCTTCTCCTTCTGCTGCTCTTTCTGCTTCTCCTGCTGCTTTTCCTTCTCCTGCTCCTTCTTCTGCTTCTCTTTCTGTTTCTCCTTCTGTTTCTCCTTCAACTTTTCGTTCTTCTGCTTTTCCATCTGCTTCTGCTTCTGCATCTTCTGCTTCTTCTGCTACTGCCTCTGCTTCTTCTGTTTCTTCTGCTTCTCTTTCTGCTTTTGCTTCTCTTTCTGCTTCTGCTTCTCCTTCTGCTTCTCCAGATTCTGCTTCTTCTGCTTCTCCTTCTGCTTCAGGTTCTGCTTCTGCTTCTTCGGCTTCTTCTGCTTCTGCTTCTCCTGCTGCTGCTTCTTCTGCTTCTCCTGCTTCTCTTTCTGCTTTTCCTTCTGTTTCTGCTTCTCCTTCTGCTTCTGCTTCTTCTCCTTCTTCTGTTTCTTCTGCTTCTGCTTCTCCTGCTACTGCTTCTCCTGCTTCTCGTTCTGCTTCTCTTTCTGCTTCTCCTTCTCCTTCTTCTGCTTCTCCTTCTGCTTCGGCTTTCTTTTGCTTCGTTTCTTCTGCTTCTTCTTCTTCGTTTCTTCTGATTCTACTTCGCTTCTCCTTCTTCTCCTCTTTCTGCTTCTTCTGATTCTCCTGCTTCTCCTTCTTGTTCTCCTTCTGTTTCTGCTTCTCTTTCTGCTTCTGCTTCTATTTCTGCTGCTCCTTTTCCTTCTTCTGCTTCTCCCTCTGCTTCTTCTTCTGCTTCTTTTGCTTATTCTTTTTCTTCCGCTTCTGCTTCTCCTGATTCTGCTTCTTCTGCTTCTACTGCTTCTCCTTACGCTTCTCCTTATGCTGCTTCTTCTTCTTCTTCTTCTTCGTCTTCTTCTTCTTCTTCATCTTCTTCTCTTTCGTCAGCTTCTGCTTTTCCTGCTTCTTCTGCTTCTACTGCTTCTCTTTCTGCTTCTCATTCTGTTCTGCTTCTCCTTCTGCTTCTCCTATTGCTTATGCTGCCCTTCCTTCTCCTTCTCCGTCTCCTTCTCCTTCTCCTACTTCTGCTTCTCCTTCTGCTTCTGCTTCTTCTGCTTCTCCTGCTTCTCCTTCTGCATCTTCTTCTCCTTCTGCTTCTCCTTTTGCTGCTCCTTCTCTGTCCTCTCCTACTCCCTCTGATTCTGCTTCTTATGCTTATTCTTTTTCTTCTGCTTCTCCTGCTTCTGCTTCTTCTGCTTCTACTGCTTCTCCTTATGCTTCTCCTTCTCCTTCTCCTTCTCCTTCTTCTTCTTCTTCTTCTTCTTCTTCTTCTTCTTCTTCTTCTTCTTCTTCTTCTTCTTCTTCTTCTTCTTCTTCTTCTTCTTCTTCTTCTTCTTCTTCTTCTTCTTCTTCTCCTCTT
>NW_012313909.1:0-2165 GCF_000151885.1 Dipodomys ordii | reverse complement strand
ACTGCTTCTCCTTCTGTTTCTCTTTATGCTTCTCCTTCTTCTGCTTCTACTTCTGCTTCTGCTTCTGCTTCTCCTTCTGCTTCTGCATCTTCTGCTTCTTCTGCTACTGCCTCTGCTTCTTCTTTTACTTCTGCTTCCCCTTCTGCTTCTCCTTCTGCTTTTGCTTCTCTTTCTGCTTCTGCTTCTCCTTCTGCTTCTCCAGATTCTGCTTCTTCTGCTTCTCCTGCTTCTCCTTTTGCTTCAGGTTCTGCTTCTGCTTCTTCGGCTTCTTCTGCTTCTGCTTCTCCTGCTGCTGCTTCTTCTGCTTCTCTTTCTGCTTTTCCTTCTGTTTCTGCTTCTCCTTCTGCTTCTTCTCCTTCCTATGTTTCTTCTGCTTCTGCTTCTCCTGCTTCTGCTTCTTCTGCTTCTCCTTCTCATTCTCCTTCTCTTTCTGCTTCTGCTTATCCTTCTGTTTCTCCTACTCCTAATCCTTCTCTTTCCCCTTTTCCTTCTTCTTCTTCTGCTTCTCCTGCTGCTTCTTCTTCTGCTTCTTCTGCTTTTTCTGTTTCTTCTTCTTCTGCTTCTGCTTCTTCTGCTTCTCCTTCTGCTTCTCCTTCTGCTTCTGCTCTTCTCCTTCTGCTTCTTCTGTTTCTGCTTCTCCTGCTTCTTCTTCTTCTGCTTCTCCTACTTCTCCTTCTGCTTCTCCGTCTCCTTCTCCTTCTCCTTCAATTTCTCCTTCTTGTGCTTCTCATTCTGCTTCTGCTTCTGCTTCTCCTGCTTCTGCTTCTTCTGTTTCTCCTTCTGCTTCTTCTTCTGCTTCTCTTTCTGCTTCTTATTCTGCTTCTGCTCCTCCTACTCCTAATCCTTCTCTTTCTCCTTCTTCTTCTGCTTCTCGTTCTGCTTCTGCTTCTTCTGCTTGTTCGGTTTCTTCTGCTTCTGCTTTTCCAGATTCTGCTGCTTCTGCTTCTCCTTCTGCTTCAGGTTCTCCTTCTGATTCTTCGGCTTCTTCTGTTTCTTCTGCTTCTGCTTCTCCTGCTACTGCTTCTTCTGCTTCTTCTGCTTCTCTTTCTGCTTCTCCTTCTGCTTCTGCTTCTCCTTCTGCTCCTTCTCTTTCTTCTGTTTCTTCTTCTTCTTCTGCTTCTCCCGCTTCTGCTTCTTCTGCTTCTCCTGCTTGTCCTTCTCCTTCTGCTTCTCCTTCTCCTACTTCTGCTTCTCTTTCTGCTTCTGCTTCTTCTGATTCTCCAACTTCTCCTTCTTCTTCTCCTTCTGTTTCTGCTTCTCTTTCTCCTTCTGCATCTCCTTCTGCTTCACCTTCTGCTGCTCCTTCTCCTTCTTCTGTTTCTCCCTCTGCTTCTGCTTCTTATGCTTCTTCTTTTTCTTCTGGTTCTGCTTCTCCTGCTTCTGCTTCTTATGCTTCTACTGCTTCTTCTTCTGCTTCTGCTTCTTCTGCTTCTACTTCTCTTCCTGCTTCTGCTTCTCCTGCTTTTTTTTCTGCTTCTTCTGCTGTTTTTTATACTTCCCCTTCTGCTTCTCTTTTGGCTTCTCCTTCTGCTTCTGCTTCTTCTGTTTCTGCTGCCTGAATTTCTGGTTCTACTTCTTCTGCTGCTTCTCCTTCTGCTTCTGCTTCTCCTTCTGCTTCTGTTTCTGCTTCTTCTCTTTCGGCTTCTCCTGCTTCTGCTTCTTGTCCTCCTCCTGCTTCTCTTTCTGCTTCTCATTCTGCTTCTGCTTCTCCTTCTGCTTCTGCTTCTCCTCCTTCTCCTTCTCCTACTTCTGCTTCTCCTTCAGCTTCTGCTTCTTCTGCTTCTCCTGCTTCTCCTTCTGCATCTCCTTCTGCTTGTGCTTGTCCTTATGCTTCTTCTTCTGCCTCTGCTTCTCCTTCTCCTTCTTTTGCTTCTCCTTTTGCTTCTGCTTCTTCTGCTTTTCCTGCTTCTCCTTCTGCTTCTGCTTCTTCTGCTTCTCCTTCTGCATCTTCTTCTGCTTCTGCTTCTCCTTCTCCTTCTTCTGCTTCTCCTTCTGATTCTCCTTCTGCTTCTTCTTCTTCTGCTTTACCTGCTTCTCTTTCTGCTTCTCCTTCTGCTTCTCCTTCTGTTCTCACATTCTCCACTAGTTCTTATACTTTCTTCTGCTTTAATACAACTATACAGCTTCAATTCCTCAATTTATTACTAACCTTAGATTTGAAATCA
>NW_012313908.1:0-2165 GCF_000151885.1 Dipodomys ordii | reverse complement strand
TCATATCGACGCTGTGTCCCGCTAGGTCCCGCTGTGTCCTTGCTGTGTTCCCCTCTGTGTCCCGCTGTTTACCCCTCTGTGTCCCCCGCTGTGTCCCGCTGTGTCCCGCTGTGTACTGCTGTGTCCCCCGCTGAGTCCCGCTGTGTCCCCGCTGTGTCCCAATGTGTCCTCGCTGTGTCCGGCGCTGGGTCCCGCTGTGTCCCCCCTGTGTCCCCCGCTGTGTCCGGCTGTGTCCGGCTGTGTCCCCCGCTGTCTCCCGCTCTGTACCCCGCTGTGTCTCAAGCTTTGTCCCCGCTGTGTCCCACTGTGTCCCGCTGTGTCCCGCTGTGCCCCCACTGTGTCCCGTTGTGTTCACAGCTGTGTACCACGCTGTGTAACGCTGTGTCCCCGCTGTATCGACGCTGTGTACCGCTGGGTATGGCTGTGTCCTCGCTGTGTTCCCCGCTGTGTCCCGCTGTGTCCCCCACTGTGTCCCCCGCCGTGTCCCTATGTGTCCCACGCTTTGTCCCCCTGTGTCCCCGCAGTTTCCCCGCTGTGACCCGCTGTTTCCCACTGTGTTCTGTGGTGTCCCGCTTTGTCCCCCGCTGTGTCCCTTGGTGAGTCGCCGCTGTGTCCCCGCTTTGTCCCGCTGAGTCCTCCATGTGTCCCCCGCTGTGTCCCGCTGTGTCCCCCGCTGTGTCCCACTGTGTCCACTGCTGGGACCCGGCTGTGTCCCGCTGTGTCCCGCTGTGTCCCGCTGTGTCCTCACTGTGTCCTACTCTGTGTTCCGCTGTGTCCTCGCTGTGTCCCCCGCTGTGTCCCGCTGTGTCCCCCGCTGTGCCCTGCAGTGTCCCGCTGTGTCCCGCTGTGTCTCCCACTGTTTCCGCTGCTGTGTCCGGCTGTGTCCCACACTGTGTCCCGCTCTGTCCCCCTCTGTGTCCCGCTGTGTCCCCCGCTGTGTCCCACTGTGTCCCCGCAGTGTCACTGCTGTTTCCTGCTGTGTCCCACTGTGTTCCGTGGTGTCCCTCTTTGTCTCCCGCTGTGTCCCTCGCTGTGTCCCGCTGTGTCCGAATGTGTCCCGCTCTGTCCCCGCTGTGTCCCGCTGTGTCCCACTGCGTCCCGCTGTGTCCTGCTGTGCCCCCACTGTGGCCCGTTTTGTCCACAGCTTTGTACCATGCTGTGTAACGCTGTGTCTCCGCTGTATCGACGCTGTGTCCCGCTGGGTCCCGATGTGTCCTCGCCGTGTTCCCCGCTGTGTCCAGCTGTTTCCCCCACTTTGTCCCCCACTGTGTCCTCACTGTGTCCCCCGCTGTGTCCCTCTGTGTCCCGCTGTGTCCACGCTGTGTCCCCCTCTGTGTCCCGCTGTGTCCCCCGCCGTGTCCCGCTGTGTCCCGCTGCGTCCCCGCTGTGTCCCGCTGTGTCCCGCTTTGTCCCCCACTGTGTCCCGCAGTGACCCCGCTGTGTCCCGCTGTGTCCCACTGTGTCCCGTGGTGTCCCGCTTTGGCCCCGCTGTGTCCCCGGCTGAGTCTCGCTGTGTCCCCACTGTGTCCTCTCTGTGTCCCCCGCTGTGTCCTGCTCTGTTCCCCACTGTGTCTCCCGTTTTGTCCCCGCTGTGCCCCACTGTGTCCCGCTGTGTCCCGCTGTGTCCCCCACTGTGTCCCGTTGTGTCAACAGCTGTGTACCCCGCGGTGTCCCCGCTGTATCGACGCTGTGTCCCGCTGGGTCCTGCTGTGTCTCTCTCTGTGTTCCCCACTGTGTCCCGCTGTGTCCCCCGCTGTGTCACTCGCTGTGTCCCCCGCTGTGTCCCGCTGTGTCCCCCGCTGTGTCCTTGCTGTGTCCCCGCTGGGTCCCGCTGGGTCCCGCAGTGTCCCCCGCTGAGTCCTATTGTGTCACCGCTGTGTCCCGCTGTGTCCCTGCTCTATCGATACTGTGTCCAGCTGGGTCCCGCTGTGTCCTCTCTTTGTTCCCCGCTGTGTCCCTCTGCTGAGTCCCCTCTGTGTCCCCGCTGTGTCCAGCTGTGTCCTCGCTGTGTCCTCCGCTGTCTCCTGCTTTGTCCCACGCTGTGTCCTACTGTGTCCCACTGTGTCCCTGCTGTGTCCCCTGCTGTGTCCCGCTGTGTCCGGCTGATGTCCCCCGCTGTGTCCCACTGTGTCAACGCAGTATCACTGCTGATTCCTGCTGTGTCC
>NW_012313907.1:0-2165 GCF_000151885.1 Dipodomys ordii | reverse complement strand
CACTGTGTCCCCGCTTTTTCCCCGCTGGATCCTGCTGAATCACAATGAGTCCCACTTGGACCCCCGCTTTGTCCCGCTCTGTCCCCGCAGTGTCCCCACTGTGTCCCGCTGTGTCCCACTGTGTCCTGTGATATCCCGATTTGTCCCCCACTATGTCCCATGCTGAGTCCCCTCTGTGTCCCAGCTGTGTCCCGCTGTATTCCCCGCTGTGTCCCGCTGTGTCCCCTGCTGTGTCCTGCTGTGTCCCGCTGTGTCCTGCTGGGTCCCGCAGTGTCCCCGCTGTGTCCCAACTGTGTCCCACTGTGTCCCCCGCTGTGTCCCGCTGTGTCCCCGTAGGTTCACCGCTGTTTCACGCTGTGTCCCGCTGTGTTCCGTGGTGTCCCGCTTTGTCCCCCGCTGTGGCCTCCCTGAGCCACCTCTGTGTCCCCGCTGAGTCCCACTGTGTCCTCGCTGTGTCCGCCTCTGTCTCCCGCTCTGTCCACCGCTGTGTCTCACGCTTTGTCCCCGCTGGGTCCCGCTGTGTCCCGCTCTGTCCCCCACTGTGTCCCCCGCTGAGTCCTCTATGTGTCGCCACTGTGTCCCGCTGTGTCCTCGCTGTGTCCCCTGCTATCTCCTGCTTTGTCCCACGCTGTGTCCCGCTGTGTCCCGCTCTGTCCTCGCTGTGTCCCCGGCCGTGTCCTGCTGTGTTCCCGCTGTGTCCCAAGCTGTGTCCCAGCTGTGTCCCGCTGTGTCCCGCTGTGTGCCCCGCTGTGTCCTGCTGGGTGCCTCTGTGTCCCCGCTGTGTCCCGGCTGTGTCCTCGCTGTGTCCCGCTGTGTCTACTGCTGTGTCCCCACTGTGTCCCGCTGTGTCTCGCTGTGTCCCGCTGTGTCCTTGCTGTTTCCCACGCTGTGTTCTGCTGTGTCCTCGCTGTGTCCCCCGCTGTGTCCCGTTGTGTACCCAGCTGTGTACCCCGTTGTGTCCCGCTGTGTCCCCGCTGTATCGACGCTGTGTCCCGCTTGGTCCCGCGGTGTCCTCGCTGTGTTCCCCGCTGTGTCCCGCTGTTTACCCCTCTGTGTCCCCCGCTGTGTCCCGCTGTGTCCCGCTGTGTACTGCTGTGTCCCCCGCTGAGTCCCGCTGTGTCCCCGCTGTGTCCCAATGTGTCCTCGCTGTGTCCCGCGCTGGGTCCCGCTGTGTCCCCCCTGTGTCCCCCGTTGTGTCCCGCTGTGTCCCTCTGTATTTCCTGCTGTGTCCTCTGCTCTGTCCCACTGTGTCCCCCTCTGTGTCCTGCTGTGTCCCGCTGTGTCCCCCCTGTGTTCCCCGCTGTGTCCTGCTGTGTCGTCGCTGTGTCCCCAGCTGTGTCCACACTGTGTTCCCCGTGTGTCCCGCTGTGTACCCCGCTCTGTCCTTCTGTGTCATGCTGTGTCCTGCTCTTTCTCCACTGTGTCCCGGTGTGTCCCGCTGTGTCCCTGATGTGTGCCCAGTGTGTTCCGCTGTGTACCCCGCTTTGTCTAGCTGTGTCACTGCTGTGTCCCGCTGTGTACTCCTGTGTCCCCCGCTGAGTCCCGCTGTGTCCCCGCTGTGTCCCAATGTGTCTTCGCTGTATCCCCCCCTGTGTCCCGCTGTGTCCCCCCTGTGTCCCCCGCTGTGTCCCGCTGAGTTCCTCTGTGTCCCATTCTGTGTCCCCCGCTCTGTCCCACTGTGTCCCCCTCTGTGTCCCGCTGTGTCCCTCTGTGTACTGCAGTGTCCCCCGCTGAGTCCCGCTGCGTCCCCGCTGTGTCCCAATGTGTCTTCGCTGTGTCCCCCGCTGTGTCCCCCTCTGTCCCCCGCTGTGTCCCGCTGTGTCCACTGCTGTGTCCACACTGTGTCCCGCTGTTTCCCCCGCTGTGTCCCGCTGTGTCGTCACTTTGTCCCGCTGTGTCCTTGCTGTGTCCACCGTGTGTCCCGCAGTGTAACCCGCTGTGTCCCCCGTGTGTCCTGCTGTGTACCCCGCTGTTTCCCGCTGTGTCACGCTTTGTCCCGGTCTTTCCCCAATGTGTCCCGTTGTATCCCGGCTGTGTGCCCGCTGTGTTCCACTGTGTAATCTGCTGTGTCTCGCTTTGTACCCGTTGTGTCTCGCTGTGTCCCCCGCTCTGTCCCCCGCTGTGTCCCGCCTTGTCCCCCTCTGTGTCCCGCTGTGTCCTGCTGT
>NW_012313906.1:0-2165 GCF_000151885.1 Dipodomys ordii | reverse complement strand
GAGAGGGGACACTGAGGGACACAGCGGGGGACTCATAGGGGTACACTGCGGGACTCAGCCGGATTCACAGCGCGGACACAGCGGGACACACCGGGACACAGCGTCAATACATCGGGGACAGATAGGGTCTTAGCAGGGACACTGCGGGACACTTCGGGACACAGCGGGGACACAGCGGGACACAGCGGGACACAGCGGGGGACACAGTGGAACACAGCTTGGGACACAGCGAGGACACAGCAGGACACAGTGGGACACAGCGGCGACTCTGCAGGGACAGAGCAGGGACACATTGGGGACACTGCGGGGGACACTGCGGGACTCAACTTTTAATACAGCGAAGACACAGCGGGACCCAGCAGGACACAGCGTCGATACAGTGGGGACCCAGTATGACTCAGGGGGGTACACAGCTGGGGACACAAAGGGACACAGCGGGGGACACAGCGAGGACAAGTGGGACACAGCGGGACACAGCGAGGACTCTGCGGGAACATAGCGGGACACAGCGGGGTACACAGAGGGACACAGCGGGACACAGCTTGGGATACACGGAGGACACAGCTGGACACAGTGGGGGACACATCGAGGACACAGCGGTACAGTGGGGTGCGGGATACAGCGGGGGACAAATGGGAGACAGCGGGGGACACAGCGAGGACACAGCGGGACACAGTTGTGACATAGGGGGGACTCAGTGGGGGACACAGCGGGGGACAAAGCAGGACACCACGGGACAGTGTGACACAGCGGGACACAGCGGTGACACTGCACGGACACAGCGGTACAAAGCGGGGGACACAGCGGGACAAAGCGGGGACTCACCTGGGGACACAGCGAAGGACAAACTGGGACACAACGGGACACAGTGGGACACAGCGGGACACAGCGGGGACACTGCGGGAACATAGCGGGACACAGCGGGGGACACAGGGGGACACAGCGGGACATAGCAGGGACAGAGCGGGACACAGCGGGACACAGCGGGGGACACAGCGGAACACAGCGGGGGACAGAGCGAGGACACAGCGGGACTCAGCGGGGGACACAGCGAGGACACAGGGGGGGGACACAGCGGGGGACACAGCGGGACACAGCGGGGAACACAGCGTGGACCCAGCGGGACCCAGCGGGACACAGCATCGATACAGCGGGCACACAGCGTTACACAGCGTGGTACACAGCTGTGGACACAACGGGACACAGTGGGGGACACAGTGAGGACACAGCTGGACACAGCGGAACACAGCGGGAGACAAAGCGGGACACAGTGGGGGACACAGCGAGGACAGAGAGGGACACAGCGGCGACACAGAGGGGACGCAGCTGGGGACACAGCGTGGGACAAAGTGGGACACCACGGGACACAGTGTTACACAGCCGGACACAGCGGGGACACTGCGGGACACAGCAAGATAAAGCGGGGGACACAGCGGGACACAGCGGGACACAGCGGGGGACAGCGGGGGACACAGCGGGACACAGTGGGCTACCCAGTGAGGACACAGCGGGACACAACAGGGGACACAGCGAGGACACAGCGGGGGACACAGCGGGGGACACAGCGGGACACAGTGGGGAACACAGCGAGGACACAGCGGGACACAGCGGGACACAGCGTCGATACAGCGGGGAGGCAGCGCTACATAGCGTGGTACACACTGTGGACACAACGGGACACAGTGGGGGCACAGCGGGACACAGCGGGACACAGTGGGACACAGCGGGGACAAAGCGTGAGACACAGCGAGGGACAGAGAGGGAAACAGCAGGGGACACAGCGAGGAAACAGCGGGACACAGCGGTGACACAGCGGGGACTCAGCGGGGGACACAGTGGGACACAGCGGGGGACACAGCGGGACACAGCCGGGGACACTGCGGGACACAGTGTGGGACAGAGCGTGGGACACAGCGAGACACAGCGGGGACGAAGCTGGACACAGCGGGGTACACAGAGGGACACAGCAGGGACAAAGCGTGAGACACAGCGGGGGACAGAGTGGGAGACAGCAGGGGACACAGCGAGGAAACAGCGGGACACAGCAGTGACACAGCGGGTACTCAGGGGGGGACACAGCGGGACACAGCGGGGGACACAGCGGGACACAGCGGGGACACAGCATCGATACAGTGGGGACACAGCGAGACACAGCGGGAAACACA
>NW_012313905.1:0-2165 GCF_000151885.1 Dipodomys ordii | reverse complement strand
CAGTGGGGGACACAGCTTGACCCAGCACGGGACACAGCAGAGGACACAGCAGGACACAGCGGGGGACACAGCGAGGACACAGCGCGACACAGCCTGACACAGCGGGGACACAGCGGGGGACACAGCAGGGGACACACCTGGGACACAGTGGGGACACAGCGAGGACACAACGGGACACAGAGGGACACAGCGGGACAAAGCGGGACACAGCAGGGACACAGCGGGGACAAAGCGGGCGACACAGCGGGACACAGCGGGGGAATCAGTGGGATACAGCGGGGGACACAGCGGGGGACACAGCCGGACACAGTGGGGGACAGAGCGTAGGACACAGCGAGACACAGCGGGGACAAAGCTGGACACAGCGGGGTACACAGCGGGACACAGCGGGGACACAGCGGGAACACAGCGGGACACAGCGGGTCACAGCGGGGACACAGCGGGACACAGCAGGGGACACAGCGGGCTCACAGCGGGACACAGAGGGGGACACAGCGGGACACAGCGGGACACAGCGGGGGACACAGTGGGACACAGTGGGGGACACAGCGAGGACACAGCGGGACACAGTGGGGGACACAGTGAGGACATAGAGGGACACAGCGTGTGACACAGTGAGGACACAGCAGGGGACACAGCTGGGGACACAGCGGATCACAGCGGGACACAGCTGGGGACACAGGGGGGACACAGCGGGGGACACAGCGGGGGACACAGCGGGACACAGCGGGGATTCAGCGGGTAACACAGCGGGAGAGAAAGCGGGACACCACGGGACACAGCGGGACACAGCGGGACACAGCGGGGATACAGCAGAGGACACAGCATGCCACAGCGGGGACACAGCGGGGGACACAGCGGGACAAAGGCGGACACAGTGGGAGACACAGCGGGACATTGTGGTGGACACAGCGAGGGAAATAGCAGGACACAGCTGGGGACACAGTGAGGACACAGCGGGACACAGCCTGACACAGCGGGGACAAGTTGGCGTACACAGCAGGACACAGCAGCGTACACATTGGGGACAAAGCTGGACACAGCGGGGTACACAGTGGGAAACAGCGGGGGACACAGCGGGACACAGCGCAGGACAGAGTGAGTACACAGTGGGACACAGCCTGACACAGCAGGGACACAGTGGGGGACACAGCGGGACACAGCAGGATACAGCGGGGGACACAGCGGGGGACACAGCGGGACACAGCGGGGACACAGCGTGGACACAGCTGGACAGAGCATGGTACACAGGAGGACACAGCGAGAACACAGCGGGACACAGAGGGACACAGCGAGGACACAGCTGGACACAGCAGGGTACACAGCGGGACTCAGCGGGAACACAGCGAGGACACAGAGGGACACAGCGGGACACAGCGGGACACAGCAGGAAACAGCGGGACACAGTGGGGCACACAGCGGGAGCAGCGCGAGACACAGCGGAGGACAAAGCGGGACACAGCGGATGACACAGCGAGGACACAGCCGGACACAGCGGGACACAGCGGGGACACAGCTGGACACAGCGGGAAACACAGAGGGACACAGCGGGACACAGCGGAGGACACAGAGGGAAACACAGCAGGACAAAGCGGGGGACACAGCATTACACAGCGGGTCCTAGCGGGGGACACAGCGGGACACAGGGGGGAAACAGCCGGACACAGCGGGACATACGGGGACACAGCGGGGACACAGCAGGACACAGTGCGGACACAGAGGGACACAACGGGGAACACAGCGGGGACACAGTGGGACACAGCGGGGACACAGCGAGGGACACAGCGGGAAACAGTGGGGACACAGAGGGGGACACAGCGGGACGCAGCGGGGGACAAAAGAGGACAAAGCAGGACACAGCGGGGGACACAGCTGTGGACACAGCGGGCCAAAGCGGGGGACACAGCGGAGCACACAGCGGGGACACAGTGAGGACACAGCTGGACACAGCGGGAAACAGCGGAGACAGAGCTGGACACAACGGGGGACACAGCTGTGGACACAGAGGGACACAGCGGGACACAGCGTGGGACACAGCTGGACATATCGGGGTACACAGTGCGGACACAGCTGGACACAGCAGGGACACACTGAGGACACGGGGACACAGTGGGAACCAGCGGGACACAGTGGGACACAGCGAGGCCCAAGGGGGCACTGGCGGG
>NW_012313904.1:0-2165 GCF_000151885.1 Dipodomys ordii | reverse complement strand
ACTGGGTCCCTGCTGTGTCCTCGCTGTGTTCCCCGCTGTGTCCTGCTGTGTACCCCTCTGTGTCCCCTGCTGTGTCCCGCTGTGTCCCGCTGTGTACTGCTGTGTCCCCCGATGAATCCCGCTGTGTCCCCGCTGTGTCGCAATGTGTCCTTGCTGTGTCCCCCGCTATGTCCCCCTGTGTCACCTACTGTGTCCCGCTGTGTCCCGCTCTGTCCCCTGCTGTGTCAGGCTGTGTCCCCCGCTTGTCACCGCTGTGTCCCACTGTGTCCTCGCTGTGTCCCGCTGTGTCCCAGCTGTGTCCCGCTGGGTCCTGCTGGGTCCCGCTGGGTCCTCGCTGTGTTCCCCGCTGTGTCCCGCTGTGTCCCCCGCTGTGTCGCCCTCTGTGTCCTCACTGTGTCCCCCGCTGAGTCCTGCTGTGTCCCCGCTGTGTCCCAATGTGTCCTCGCTGTGTCCCCTGCTGTGTCCCCCTGTGTCCCCCCGGTTTTTCCCGCTGTGTCTCGCTGTGTCTCGCTGTGTCCCCCGCTTTGTCCCCCTGTGTCCCTGCAGTGTCCCCGCTGTTTCCCGCTGTGTCACACTGTGTCCCATGGTGTCCCGCTTTGTCCCCCGCTGTGTCCTCGCTGTGTTTCCCACTCTGTCCTGCTGTGTACCCCTCTGTGTCCCCCGCTGCGTCCCGCTGTGTACCCTGCTGTTTCCAGCTGTGTCCTCGCTGTGTCCCCTGCTGTCTCCTGCTTTGTCCCATGCTGTGTCCCGCTGTGACCCGATGTGTCCTCGCTGTGTCCCACGCTGTGTCCCGCTGTGTACCCCGCTGTGTCCACTGCTGTGTCCCGCTGTGTACCCCGCTGTGTCCCGCTATGTCCCTGCAGTGTCCCCGCTGTGTCCCGCTGTGTCCCACTGTGTCCGGTGGTGTCCCAGTTTGTCCCCCGCTGTGTCCCCTGGTGAGTCCCCACTGTGTCCCGCTGTGTCCCCCACTGGTTCCCGCTGTGTCTACTGCTGTGTCCCCGCTGTGTCCCGCTGTGTCCCGCTGTGTCCTCGCTGTGTCCCACGCTGTGTTCCGCTGGGTCCTCGCTGTGTCCCAAGATGTGTCCCGTTGTGTCCCCAGCTGTGTCCCCGCTCTGTCCAGCTGTGTTTCCGCTGTGTCCCTGCTGTGTCCCCACTGTGTCCTGCTGTATACTGCTGTGTCCCCCGCTGAGTCCTGCTGTGTCCCCGCTGTGTCCCGCTGTGTCCCCCATGTGTCCCGCGCTGTGTCCCACTGTGTCCCGCTGTGTCCCCCTCTGTTTCCCCTGCTGTGTCCCGCTGTGTCCACTGCTGTGTCCCCGCTGTGTCCCACTTTTTCCCCGGCTGTGTCCCGCTGTGTTCTCACTGTGTCCCCCGCTGTGTCCCAATGTGTCCTCTCTGTGTCCCCCGCTGTGTCCCGCTGTGTCCCCCGCTTTGTCCCGCTGTGTCCCACTGTGTCCCCGCTGTGTCCAGCTGTGTCCCGCTGTGTCCCCGGTGTGCCCACTATGTCCCGCTGTGTACCACGCTGTGTCCAGCTGTGTCACCGCTGTGTCCCGCTGTGGCCCATCTCTGTCTCCACTGTCCCACGATGTGTCCCCCGCTGTGTCCCGCTGTGTCCTCGCTGTGTCCCCCGCTGTGTCCCCCGCTGTGTCCCCCGCTGTGTCCCCTCTGTATCGACGCTGTGTCCCGCTGTGTCCCGCTGTGTACTCGCTGTGTTCCCCGCTGTGTCCCTCTGTGTCCCCCGCTTTGTCCTGCTGTGTCCCCGCAGTGTCCCCGCTGTGTCCCGCTGTGTCACACTGTGTCCCGTGGTGTCACACTCTGTCCCCCGCTGTGTCCCCCGCTGTGTCCCCCGCTGAGTCCCCTCTGTATCGACGCTGTGTCCTGTTGTGTCCCGCTGTGTCCTCGCTGTGTTCCCCTCTGTGTCCCGCTGTGTCGCCCCTTGTGTCCCCCGCTGTGTCCTCGCTGTGTCCCCTGCTGTGTCCCGCTGTGTCCTCGCTGGGTCCCCCGCTGTGTCCCGCTGTGTGCCCGCTGTGTCCCGCTGTGTACCCCGCTGTGTCCAGCAGTGTCACGGCTGTGTCCCGCTGTGGCCCTTCTCTGTCTCCGCTGTGTCCCGCTGTGTCCCCCGACTTTGTCCCGCTGTGTCCCGCTGTGTCCCCCGCTTTGTCCTGCTG
>NW_012313903.1:0-2165 GCF_000151885.1 Dipodomys ordii | reverse complement strand
TTCTGCTTCTCCTGCTTCTCCTTCTGCACCTCCTTCTGCTTGTGCTTGTCCTTATGCTTCTGCTTCTGCTTCTCCTTCTCCTTCTTTTGCTCCTCTTTTTGCTTCTCCTTCTTCTGCTTTTCCTGCTTCTCCTCCTGCTTCTGCTTCTTCTGCTTTCCCTCCTTCTCTTCCTGCTTCTCCTTCTGTTTCTGCTTCTCCTTCTGCTTCTGCTTCTTGTCCTTCTCCTGTTTCTTCTGCTTCTGCTTCTCAAGTTTCTGCATCTCCTGCTTCTCCTTCTGCTGCTCTTTCTGCTTCTCCTGCTGCTTTTCCTTCTCCTGCTCCTTCTTCTGCTTCTCTTTCTGCTTCTCCTTCTGTTTCTCCTACTCCTTCTCCTTCTCGTTCTTCTGCTTTTCCTTCTGCTTCTCCTTCTGCTTCTGCATCTTCTGCTTCTTCTGCTACTGCCTCTGCTTCTTCTGTTTCTTCTGCTTCCCCTTCTGCTTCTCCTTCTGCTTTTGCTTCTCTTTCTGCTTCTCCTTCTCCTTCTGCTTCTCCAGATTCTGCTTCTTCTGCTTCTCCTGCTTCTCTTTCTGCTTCAGGTTCTGCTTCTGCTTCTTTGGCTTCTTCTGCTTCTGCTTCTCCTGCTGCTGCTTCTTCTGCTTCTCCTGCTTCTCTTTCTGCTTTTCCTTCTGTTTCTGCTTCTCCTTGTGCTTCTTCTCCTTCCTATGTTTCTTCTGCTTCTGCTTCTCCTGCTTCTCGTTGTGCTTCTCTTTCTGCTTCTCTTTCTGCTTCTCCCTTCTTCTGCTTCTCCTTCTGCTTCTGCTTCTCCTTCTGCTTCTGCTTCAATTTCTCCTTCTGCTTCTCATTTTGCTTCTGCGTCTTCTGTTTATTCTGCTTCTCCTGCTTCTGCTTCTCCTGCTTCTCCTACTTCTCGTGCTGCTTCTCCTTCTGTGTCTCTTTCTGCTTCTGCTTATCCTTTTGCTTCTCCTACTCTTAATCCTTCTCTTTCGCCTTCTCCTTCTCCTTCTGCTTCTCCTGCTTCTCCTTCTGCATCTTCTTCTGCTTCTGCTTCTGCTGCTTCTTCTGCTTCTGCTTCTCCTTCTTCTGCTTCTCCTTCTGATTCTGCTTCTTATGCTTATTCTTTTTCTTCTGCTTCTGCTTCTCCTGCTTCTGCTTCTCCTGCTTCTGCTTCTTGTGCTTCTCCTGCTTCTCCTTCTCATTCTCCTTCTCTTTCTGCTTCTGCTTATCCTTCTGTTTCTCCTACTCCTAATCCTTCTCTTTCTCCTTCTCATTCTTCTTCTTCTGCTTCTCCTGCTGCTTCTTCTTCTGCTTCTTCTGCTTTTTCTGTTTCTTTTTCTTCTGCTTCAACTTCTGCTTCTTCTGCTTCTCCTTCTGCTTCTGCTCTTCTCCTTCTGTTTCTTCTGTTTCTGCTTCTCCTGCTTCTTCTTCTTCTGCTTCTCCTACTTCTCCTTCTGCTTCTCCGTCTCCTTCTCCTTCAATTTCTCCTTCTTGTGCTTCTCATTCTGCTTCTGCTTCTTCTTCTCCTGCTTCTGCTTCTTCTGTTTCTCCTTCTGCTTCTTCTTCTGCTTCTCTTTCTGCTTCTTATTCTGCTTCTGCTCCTCCTACTCCTAATCCTTCTCTTTGTCCTTCTTCTTCTGCTTCTCGTTCTGCTTCTGCTTCTTCTGCTTGTTCGGTTTCTTCTGCTTCTGCTTTTCCAGCTTCTGCTGCTTCTGCTTCTCCTTCTGCTTCAGGTTCTCCTTCTGCTTCTTGGGCTTCTTCTGTTTCTTTTGCTTCTGCTTCTCCTGCTACTGCTTCTTCTGCTTCTCTTTCTGCTTCTCCTTCTGCTTCTCCTTCTGCATCTTCTTCTGCTTCTGCTTCTCCTTCTCCTTCTTCTGGTTCTCCTTCTGATTCTCCTTCTGCTTCTTCTTCTTCTGCTTTACCTGCTTCTCTTTCTGCTTCTCCTTCTTCTTCTCCTTCTGTTTCTCCTTCTCCTTCTTGTCCTTCTCCTTTTCCTTCTGCTTTTCCTACTGCTTCTGCTACAACTGCTACTGCTTCTACTTCTTCTGTTTCTTCTGCTTCTCCTTCTGCTTTTGATTCTCTTTCTGCTTCTGCTTCTCCTTCTGCTTCTCATTCTGCTTCTCCAGATTCTGATTCTTCTGCTTCTCCTCCTTCTCCTTCTGCTTCAGTGT
>NW_012313902.1:0-2165 GCF_000151885.1 Dipodomys ordii | reverse complement strand
ACAGAAAGAGAAGCAGGAGAAGCAGAAGAAGCAGCAGCAGGAGAAGCAGATTGCATAAGAATCCGAAGAAGCAGAAGCAGAATCTGAAGCAGAAGGAGAAGCAGAAGAAGCAGAACCTGGAGAAGCAGTAGGAGAAGCAGAAGCAGAAAGAGAAGCAAAAGCAGAAGGAGAAGCAGAAGAAACAGAAGAAGCAGAGGCAGTAGCAGAAGAAGCAGAAGATGCAGAAGGAGAAGCAGAAGTAAAGCAGAAGAACGAGAATGAGAAGGAGAAACAGAAGGAGAAGAAGAAAGAGAAGCAGAAGAAGGAGCAGGAGAAGGAAAAGCAGCAGGAGAAGCAGAAAGAGCAGCAGAAGGAGAAGCAGGAGATGCAGAAACAGGAGAAGAAGAAGAAGAAGAAGAAGAAGAAGAAGAAGAAGAAGAAGAAGAAGAAGAAGAAGAAGAAGAAGAAGAAGAAGAAGAAGAAGAAGAAGAAGAAGATGAAGAAGAAGACGAAGAAGAAGACGAAGAAGACGAAGAAGAAGAAGAAGAAGAAGAAGAAGAAGAAGAAGAAGAAGAAGAAGAAGAAGAAGAAGAAGAAGGAAAAGCATAAGGAGAAGCATAAGGAGAAACATAAGGAGAAGCAGGAGGAAGCAGAAGAAGCAGAAGCAGGAGAAGCAGAAGCAGAAGAAAAAGAATAAGCAAAAGAAGCAGAAGCAGAAGCACTGGGAGAAGCAGAAGAAGGAGAAGGAGAAGGAGCAGCAGAAGGAGAAGCAGAAGCAGAAAGAGAAGCAGAAACAGAAGGAGAACAAGAAGGAGAAGCAGGAGAATCAGAAGAAGCAGAGGCAGTAGCAGAAGAAGCAGAAGATGCAAAAGAAGGAGGAGAAGCAGAAGGAAAAGCAGAAGAACGAGAAGGAGAAGGAGAAACAGAAGGAGAAGCAGAAAGAGAAGCAGAAGAAGGAGCAGGAGAAGGAATAGCAGCAGGAGAAGCAGAAAGAGCAGCAGAAGGAGAAGCAGGAGACGCAGAAACAGGAGAAGCAGAAGCAGAAGAAACAGGAGGACAAGAAGCAGAAGCAGAAGCAGAACCTGAAGCAGAAGGAGAAGCAGGAAAAGCAGAAGAAGCAGTATCTGGAGAAGCAGAATGAGAAGCAGAAGCTCAAAGAGAATCAAAAGCAGAAGGAGAAGCAGAAGAAACAGAAGAACAGAAGCAGTAGCAGTTGCAGCAGTAGGAGAAGCAGAAGGAAAAGCAGAAGAACGAGAAGGAGAAGGAAAAACAGAAGGAGAAGCAGAAAGAGAATCAGAAGGAGATGCAGAAGGAGAAGCAGAAGCAGAAGAAGAAACATAAGGACAAGCAAAAGCAGAAGGAGATGCAGAAGGAGAAGCAGGAGAAGCAGAAGAAGCAGAAGCAGAAGAAGAAGTAGAAGCAGGAGAAGGAGAAAGAAGAGCAGCAGAAGCAATAGGAGAAGCAGAAGGAGAAGCAGAAGCAGAATGAGAAGCAGAAAGAGAAGCAGTAGAAGCAGAAGAAGCAGGAAAAGAAGAAGCAGAAGAAAGAGAAGAAGAAGAAGAAGAAGAAGAAGAAGAAGAAGAAGAAGAAGAAGAAGAAGAAGAAGAAGAAGAAGAAGAAGAAGAAGAAGAAGAAGAAGAAAAGAAGAAGAAGGAGAAGCATAAGGAGAAGCATAAGGAGAAGCAGTAGAAGCAGAAGAAGCAGAAGCAGGAGAAGCAGAAGCAGAAGAAAAGGAATAAGCATAAGAGGAAGAAGCAGTAGGAGCAGCAGAAGGAGCAGCAGAAGGAGAATCAGAAGGCGAAGCAGAAGAAGGAGAAGCAGAAGCAGAAGAAGTAGCAGAAGGAGAAGCAGAAGAAGATGCACAAGGAGAAGCAGGAGAAGCAGAAGAAGCAGAAGGAGAAGCAGAAGTAGGAGAAGAAGAAGGAGAAGGAAGGGCAGCAGAAGCAATAGGAGAAGCAGAAGGAGAAGCAGACGCAGAATGAGAAGCAGAAAGAGAAGCAGTAGAAGCAGAAGAAGCAGGAAAAGCAGAAGTAGAAGAAAGAGAAGAAGAAGAAGCACAGCAGCAGCAGCAGCAGCAGCAGATGAAGAGGAGAAGAGAGACAAGAGATATGAGAGCATAAGAGAGCATAGGAGAGCAGTAGAGCAGAGAGCAGAGCAGAGAGCAGAGCAGCAGAAAGATAGCAAGA
>NW_012313901.1:0-2165 GCF_000151885.1 Dipodomys ordii | reverse complement strand
CCGCTGTGTCTACTGCTGTGTCCCCACTGTGTCCCGCTGTGTCTCACTGTGTCCCGCTGTGTCCTCGTTGTTTCCCACGCTGTGTTCTGCTGTGTCCTCGCTGTGTCCCCCGCTGTGTCCCGTTGTGTACCCAGCTGTGTACCCCGCTGTGTCCCGCTGTGTCCCCGCTGTATTGACGCTGTGTCCCGCTTGGTCCCGCTGTGTCCTCGCTGTGTTCCCCGCTGTGTCCCGCTGTTTACGCCTCTGTGTCCCCCGCTGTGTCCCGCTGTGTCCCGCTGTGTACTGCTGTTTCCCCCACTGAGTCCCGCTGTGTCCCCGCTGTGTCCCCCGCTGTGTCCCGCAATGTCCGGCTGTGTCCCCCGCTGTGTCCCCCACTGTGTCCCCCGCAGTGTCAACGCTGTGTCCCTCTGTGTCCTCGCTGTGTCCCCTGCTGTCTCCCGCTCTGTACTCCGCTGTGTCTCAAGCTTTGTCCCCGCTGTGTACCACTGTGTCCCGCTGTGTCCCGCTGTGCCCTCACTGTGTCCCTTTGTGTTCACAGCTGTGTACCACGCTGTGTAACGTTGTGTCCCCGCTGTATCGACGCTGTGTACCGCTGGGTCCCGCTGTGTCCTCGCTGTGTTCCCCACTGTGTCCCGCTGTGTCCCCCACTGTGTCCCCCGCTGTGTCCCTATGTCCCCGCAGTTTCCCCACTGTGTCCCGCTGTTTCCCACTGTGTTCTGTGGTGTCCCGCTTTGTCCCCCGCTGTGTCCCCCGGTGAGTCGCCGCTGTGTCCCCGCCTTGTCCCACTGAGTCCTCCATGTGTCCCCCGCTGTGTCCCGATGTGTCCCCCGCTGTGTCCCGCTGTGTCCACTGCTGGGACCCGGCTGTGTCCCGCTGTGTCCCGCTGTGTCCTCACTGTGTCCCACTCTGTGTTCCGTTGTGTCCTCGCTGTGTCCCCCGCTGTGTCCCGCTGTGTCCCCATCTGTGCCATGCAGTGTCCCGCTCTGTCCCGCTGTGTCCTCGCTGTGTCCCGCTGTGTCCCCCACTGTTTCCCCTTCTGTGTCCGGCTGTGTCCCCCACTGTGTCCGGCTGTGTCCCCCACTGTGTCCCGCTCTGTCCCCCTCTGTGTACCGCAGTGTCCCCCGCTGTGTCCCACTGTGTCCCCGCAGTGTCACTGCTGTTTCCTGCTGTGTCCCGCTGTGTTCCGTGGTGTCCCTCTTTGTCTCCCGCTGTGTCCCCCGCTGTGTCCCGCTGTGTCCGACTGTGTCCCGCTCTGTCCCTGCTGTGTCCCGCTGTGTCCCGCTGTGTCCCCTCTGTGTGCCCGCTGTGTCCCGCTGTTTCCCCCGCTTTGTCCTGCTGTGTCCCCGCAGTGTCCCGCTGTGTCCCACTGTGTCACACTGTGTCCCGTGGTGTCCCTCTTTGTCCCCCGCTGTGTCCACCGCTGAGTCCCCTCTTTGTGGCCGCTGTGTCCTACTGTGTCCTCGCTGTGTCCCCCGCTGTCTCCCGCTTTGTCCCCCACTGTGTCCCTGCTGTGTCACGCTATGTCCTCGCTGTTTCCCCCGCTGTGTCGCGCTGTGTCCCCGCTATGTCCCCAGCTGTGTCCCGCTGTGTCCCGCATGTGTCCTGCTGGGTCCCGCTGTGTCCCCGCTGTGTCCCCGCTGTGTCCCGCTGTGTCCCCGCAGGTTCACCGCTGTTTCATGCTGTGTTCCATGGTGTCCCGCTTTGTCCCCCGCTGTGGCCCCCCCTCAGCCACCTGTGTCCCTCTGTGTCCCGCTGTGTCCTCGCTGTGTCCCCCGCTGTCTCCTGCTTTGTCCCACGCTGTGTCCCGCTGTGACCCGCTGTGTCCTCGCTGTGTCCCCCGCTGTGTCCCGTTGTGTCCCGCTGTGTCCCGCTGTGTCCCGCTGTGTCCCGCTGTGTCCTTGCTGTGTCCCACGCTGTGTCCCCCTGTGTCCCCCACTGTGTCCCGCTGTGTCCCGCTGTGTCCTTGCTGTGACCCGCTCTGTGCCCGCTGTATCGACGCTTTGTCCCGCTCTGTTCCGCTGTGTCCGTGCTGTGTTCCCTGCTGTGTCCCACTGTGTACCCCTCTGTGTCCCCTGCAGTGTCCCGCTGTGTCCCCCGCTGTGACCTGCTGTGTCCCGCAGTGTCCCCCACTGTGTACCTGCTGTCTCCCCGCTGTGTCACACTGT
>NW_012313900.1:0-2165 GCF_000151885.1 Dipodomys ordii | reverse complement strand
CAGAGGAGTTCTTTATCCTTACGTGATGCCGAAATCTCCTGAACTGTAAAGCGGTGCGGATGTAACGGATCATGCGAAGAAGCTAAATCAAAAAGACACGCAGAAGAAGAAGATGGAGATTGTAATGTCTTAGTCTTGGATGAGCAGAGTAAGAATCAGAAGCAGAAAGAGATGCTTAAGGGAATCATAATAATTTCAGAAGAGGCTGAGTCGTGAATAGCAGATGCTGATTTTTGAAGTTCATTTAGGAGAAATTGAAGGAGAAGGGGAATGAGACGGGGAAACTGAGAGAGAGATGAGGAAGAAGAAGAAGAAGAAGACGAAGAAGACGAAGAAGAAGAAGAAGAAGAAGAAGAAACAGAAGAAAGAGAAGGAGCAGAAGGAGAAGCAGAAGCAGAAGGAGAAGCAGAAAGAGAAGCAGAAGAAGCAGTAGCAGGAGAAACAGAAGCAGAAGAAACAGAAGAGGCCCAAGAAGCAGAAGGAGAACCTGAAGCAGAAGAAGCAGAAGCAGCAGAAGCAGGATAAGCAGAAGCAGAAGAAACAGAACAAGCAGAAGAAGCAGAACGAAAAGCAGAAGAAGAAGAAGGAGAAAGAGAAGGAGTAGGAGTAGGAGGAGCAGAAGGAGAATCAGAAGCAGAAAGAGAAGCAGAAGGAGAAGCAGAAGGAGAAACAGAAGAAGCAGAAGCAGGAGAAGCAGAAGCAGAAGCAGAATGAGAAGCACAAGAAGGAGAAATTGAAAGAGAAGGAGAACGAGACGGAGAAGCAGAAGGAGAAGTAGGAGAAGCAGAAGAAGAAGAAGCAGGAGAAGCAGAAGCAGAAGAAACAAAAGAAGGAGAAGAGCAGAAGCAGAAACAGACGGAGTAGCAGAAGCAAAAGGAGAAACAGAAGAAGCAGAAGAAGAAGAAACAGAAGCAAAAGAAACAGAAGAAGAAGAGCAGAAGCAGAAGGAGAAGCAGAAGCAGAAGGAGAAGCAGAAAGAGAAGCAGGTGAAGCAGAAGAAGTAGCAGCAGGAGATGCAGAAGAAACAGGAGAAGCCGAAGAAGCAGAAGCAGAATCAGAAGCAGAAGGAGAAATAGAAGAAGCACAATCTAAAGCATAAGCAGAAGAAACAGAAATAGTAGAATAAGCAGAAGCAGAAGCAGCAGGAAAAGCAGAAGAAGAAGATGGGGAAGGCGAAAGAGGAATATTAGGAGTAGGAGAAGCAAAAGGATACGGAGAAGCAGAAAGAGACGCAGAAGGAGAAGCAGCAAGAGAAGTAGGAGAAGCAGGAGAAGCAGAAGCAGGAGAAGCAGAATAAACAGAAGACGCAGAAGCAGAATGAGAAGCAGAAGGAGAAATTGAAGCAGAAGCAGAAGCAGAAGGAGAAGGAGAAGCAGAAGAAGAAGCAGAAGAAGGAGAAGGACAAGGAGAAGGAGAAAGAGAAGCAGAAAGAGAAGCAGAAAGAGAAGCAGGAGAAGCAGAAGCTGGAGGAGCCGAAGCAGAAGAAACAAAAGAAGGGGAAGAAGCAGAAACAGAAGGAGAAGCAGAAACAGAAGGAAAAGCAGAAAGAGAAGCAGGAGAAGCAGAAGAAGCAGCAGCAGGAGAAGCAGAAGTAGAAGAAGCCGAAAAAGCAGAAGCAGAAGAATCAGAAAAAGCAAAAGCAGAACCTGAAGCAGAAGGAGAAGCAGGAGAAGCAGAAGAAGCAGCATCTCGCTCACCACACCGACATTGTAAAGCTGGTTTTGACATGACATTTTGTACTTCTCATTGTTGCAACAGGTCCACCTGAATCCTTAAACGACTTGTTTGTCCCCATCTCCTCCACATGTTATACTGACATCAAATATAGTGAAAGAGGAGGTTACACTGTGGGGGAGGGACATACAAAGCAACAAAGAAATAATCTTATAAATGCTTTAGAAATACATGCATGAAAGAAACGAAAACATTAAAATACATATTTAAGGGTTCGTTTTCCTAACATCACATTATCTGACCTTATCCGCTTGACTCATACCTATACTGGATATTGCAAATAAGGGAAACCATGGGACCTATGTTTTTTGGGCCTGGCTTACTTCACTTCATATAATTTTTTCCAAGTTTTTCCATTTCATAACAAATGGGGAAATGTCATTCTTTCTGATGGAGGCATAGAATTCCATTGTGTATATATACCACATTGA
>NW_012313899.1:0-2165 GCF_000151885.1 Dipodomys ordii | reverse complement strand
CAGAAGCGAACCTGAAGCAGAAGATGAGCAGAAAAGCAGATTTGGAGAAGAAGAGACCAGAAGGAGAAGCAGAAGCCGGAAGGGGAGCAAAAGCCGTTGTGATGCCCAAGGAGAAGCAGAAGAAACAGAAGAAGCAAGTGCAGTAGCAGAAGAAGCCGAAGATGCAGAAGCAGATGGAGAAGCTGAAGGAAAAGCAGAAGAATGAGAAGAAGGAGAACAGAAGAGAAAGCAGAAAGAGAAGCAGAAGAAGGAGCAGGAGATGGAAAAGCATCTGGAGAAGCAGATAGATCAACAGAAGGAGAAGGAGGAGATGCAGAAACAGGAGAAGCAGAAGTAGAAGAATCAGGAGAAGGACAAGAAGCAGAAGCAGAAGGAGAAGCAGAAACAGAAGGAGAAGCAGAAATAGAAGGAGGGGAAGCAGAAGAAGCAGAAGCAGGAGAAGCAGAAGCATAAGAATCTGAAGAAGCAGAAGCAGAACCTGAAGTAGAAGGAGAAGCAGAAGAAGCAGAATCTGGAGAAGCAGAATGACAAGCTGAAGGAGAAGCAGAAGCAGAAAGAGAATCAAATGCAGAAGGAGAAGCAAAAGACACAGAAGAAGCAGAAGCAGTAGCAGTTGCAGCAGAAGCAGAATGAAAAGCAGAAGGAAAAGCAGAAGAACGAGAAGGAGAAGGAAAAACAGAAGCAGAAGGAGAATCAGAAGGAGAAGCAGAAGAAGCAGAAGGAGAAGCAGAAGCAGAAGAAGCAGCAGAAGGAGAAGAAGAAGCAGAAGAAGATGCAGAAGGAGAAGCTGGAGAAGCAGAAGAAGCAGACGCAGAAGAAGTAGAAATAGGAGAAGGAGAAGGAAGAGCAGCAGAAGCAATAGGAGAAGCATAAGGAGAAGCAGAAGCAGAATGAGAAACAGAAAGAGAATCCGTACAAGCAGAAGAAGCAGGAAAACAGAAGCAGAATAAAGAGAAGAAGAAAAAGAAGAAGAAGAGGAAGAAGAAGGAGAAGAAGAAGAAGAAGAAGAAGAAGAAGAAGAAGAAGAAGAAGAAGAAGAAGAAGAAGAAGAAGAAGAAGAAGAAGAAGAAGAAGAAGAAGAAGAAGAAGAAGAAGAAGAAGAAGAAGGAGAAGCATAAGGAGAAGCAGTTGAAGCAGAAGAAGCAGAAGCACGAGAAGCAGAGGAAAAAGATTAAGCATAAGAAGCAGAATCAGAGGGAGTAGGAGAAGACGGAGAACTAGCAGCAAAAGGAGAAGCAGAAGGAGAAGCAGAAGGAGAAGAAGATGCAGAAGGAGAAGCAGGAGAAGCAGAATAAGCAGAAGCAGAAGGAGAAGCAGAAGTAGGAGAAGGAGAAGGAGAAGGAAGGGCAGCAGAAGCAATAGGAGAAGCAGAAGAAGAAGCAGAAGCAGAATGAGAAGCAGAAAGAGAAGCAGTAGAAGCAGAAGAAGCAGGAAAAGCAGAAGCAGACGAAAGAGAAGAAGATAAAGAAGAAGAAGAAGAAGAAGAAGAAGAAGAAGAAGAAGAAGAAGAAGAAGAAGAAGAAGAAGAAGAAGAAGAAGAAAGAGAAGACGAAGAAGAAGAAGAAGAAGAAGCAGCATAAGGAGAAGCATAAGGAGAAGCAGTAGAAGCAGAAGAAGAAGAAGCAGGAGAAGCAGAAGCAGAAGAACAAGAAGAAGCATAAGAAGCAGAAGCAGAAGCAAAGGGAGAAACAGAAGGAGTAGAAGGAGCAGCAGAAGGTGAAGCAGAAGGAGATGGAGAAGCAGAAACAGAAGCAAAAACAGAAGGAGAAGAAGAAGGATTAGTTGGAGAATCAGAAGAAGCAGAAGCAGAAAGAGAAGCAGAACCAGAAGGAGAAGCAGAAGGAGGAGAAGGAGAAGGAGAAGCCGAAAGAGAAGCAGAAAGAGAAGCAGAACGAGAATCAGGAGAAGCAGGAGAACAAGAAGCAGAAGAAACAGAAGAAGGAGAAGAAGCAGAAGCAGAAGGAGTAGCAGAAACAGAAGGAAAAGCAGAAAGGGAAGCAGGAGAAGCAGCAGCAGGAGAAGCAGAAGCATAAGAATTCGAAGAAGCAGAAGCAGAACCTGAAGCAGAAGGACAAGCAGGAGAAGCAGAAGAAGCAGAATCTGGAGAAGAAGGAGAACCAGAAGGAGAAGCAGAATCAGAAAGAGAAGCAAAAGCAGTAGGTGAT
>NW_012313898.1:0-2166 GCF_000151885.1 Dipodomys ordii | reverse complement strand
CAGGTTCACCGCTGTTTCACGCTGTGTCCTGCTGTGTTCCGTGCTGTCCTGCTTTGTCCCCCGCTGTGTCCCGCTGTGTCCACTGCTGGGTCCCGCTGTGTCTCGCTGTTTCCCGCTGTGTCCTCGCATTGTCCCATGCTGTGTCCGCTGTGTGCTACCTGTGTCCCCCGCTGTGTCCTGCTGTGTCCCCCGCTGTGCCCCGCAGTGTCCCGCTGTGTCCTCGCTGTGTCCACCGTGTGTCCCACTGTGTGCCCCGCTGTGTCCCCCGTGAGTCCCGCTGTGTACCCCGCTGTGTCCCGCTGTGTCATGCTTTATCCCGCTCTTTCCCCACTGTGTCCCCTTGTATCCTGGCTGTGTACCCGCTGTGTTCCACTGTGTAATCTGCTCTGTCTCGCTTTGTACCCGTTGTGTCTCGCTGTGTCCCCCGCTCTGTCCCCCGCTGTGTCCCGCCTTGTCCCCCTATGTGTCCCGCTGTGTCCTGCTGTATCCCCCGCTGTGTCCCGCTGTATCCACGCAGTGTCCCGCTTTATACCACTGTGTCCCGTTGTGTTCCGTGTTGTCCCGTTTGTGCCCCTCAGTGTCCCCAGCTGTGTCCCAACTGTGTCCCCGCTGTGTCCCGCTGTGTCCTCGATGTGTCCCCTGCTGTGTCCTGCTCTGTTCCCCGCTGTGTCCCCGCTGTGTCCCGCTGTGTCCCGCTGTGTCCCGCTGTATCCCGCTATGTCCCCCACTATGTCCCGTTGTGTCCCCAGCTGTGTACCCCGCTGTG
The DNA here is from genome assembly GCF_000151885.1 of Dipodomys ordii. Taxonomy (NCBI): domain Eukaryota; kingdom Metazoa; phylum Chordata; class Mammalia; order Rodentia; family Heteromyidae; genus Dipodomys; species Dipodomys ordii. Next base: position 1,400 of record NW_012313898.1, on the reverse strand, counting down.
TCCCGCTGTGTCCCGCTGTGTCCCCGCTGTATCGAAGCTATGTCCCGCTGGGTCCCGCTGTGTCCTCTTTCTGTACCCCGTTGTGTCCCACTGTGTCCCCCGCTGTGTCCCTCGCTGGGTTCCGCTGTGTCCCCTGCTGTGTCCCGCTGTATCCTCCCTGTGTCCCCTGCGGTGTCCCGCTGTGTCCCCTGCTGTGTCACTCGCTGTGTCCCTGCTGTGCCCCACTGTGTCCCACTGTGTCCCGCTGTGTCCTGCTGTGTCCCCCGCTGAGTCCCGCTGTGTACCCGCTGTGTCCCAATGTGTCCTCGCTGTGTCCCCCGCTGTGTCCCGCTGTGTCCCGCTGTGTCCCTCTGTGGCACCTGCTGTATCCCCGCTCTGTCCCGCTCTGTGCCCCGCTTTGTCCGGCTGTGTCCACTGCTGTGACCCCGTTGTGCCTTGCTGTGTCCGGCTCTGTACCCCACTGTGTCCAGCTGTGGCCCCGCTGTGTCCCGCTGTGTCCCCCACTGTGTCCCAAAGTGTCCCCTGCTGTGTCCCCCACTGTGTCCCGCTGTGTCCCCTGCTGTGTCTGGCTGTGTCCCCCGCTGTGTCCCGCTGTGTCCACTGCTGTGACCCCATTGTGCCTTGCTGTGTCCCGCTATGTCCCCCACTGTGTCCCGCTGTGTCTTCGCTGTGTCCCATTGTGTCCCCGCTGGGTCCTGCTGGGTCCCGCTGTGTCCCGCTGGGTCCCCCGCTTTGTCCCGCTGTGTCCCCGCAGTGTCCCCGCTGTGTCCCGCTGTGTCCCACTGTGTCCTGTGGTGTCCCGATTTGTCCCCCGCTATGTCCCCTGCTGAGTCCCCTCTGTGTCCCCGCTGTGTCCCGCTGTGTCCCCCGCTGTGTCCCGCTGTGTCCCCTGCTGTGTCCTGCTGTGTCCCGCTGTGTCCTGCTGGGTCCCGCTGTGTCCCAGCTGTGTCCCCGCTGTGTCCCGCTGTGTCCCCGCAGGTTCACCGCTGTTTCACGCTGTGTTCCATGGTGTCCTGCTTTGTCCCCCGCTGTGGCCCCCCCTCAGCCACCTGTTTCACCGCTGTGTCCCGCTGTGTCCTCGCTGTGTCCGCCTCTGTCTCCTGCTCTGTCCACTGCTGTGTCTCACGCTTTGTCCCCGCTGGGTCCCGCTGTGTCCCGCTCTGTCCCCCACTGTGTCCCCCGCTGAGTCCTCTATGTGTCGCCACAGTGTCCCGCTGTGTCCTCGCTGTGTCCCCTGCTATCTCCCGCTTTGTCCCACGCTGTGTCCCGCTGTGTCCCGCTGTGTCCCACTGTGTCCTGTGGTGTCCCGATTTGTCCCCCGCTATGTCCCCTGCTGATTCCCTTCTGTGTCCCCGCTGTGTCCCGCTGTGTTCCCCGCTGTGTCCCACTGTGTCCCCCGC
>NW_012313897.1:0-2166 GCF_000151885.1 Dipodomys ordii | reverse complement strand
TGCTCCTTCTGTTTCTCCTTCTCCTTCTTGTTCTTCTGCTTTTCCTTCTGCTTCTCGTTCTGCTTCTGCTACAACTGCTACTGCTTCTTCTTCTTCTGTTTCTTCTGCTTCTCCTTCTGCTTCAGGTTCTGCTTCTGCTTCTTCGGATTCTTATGCTTCTGCTTCTCCTGCTTCTGCTTCTTCTGCTTCCCCTCCTTCTCTTTCTGCTTCTCCTTCTGTTTCTGCTTCTCATTCTGCTTCTGCTTCTTGTCCTTCTCCTGTTTCTTCTGCTTCTGCTTCTCCTGATTCTGCATCTCCTGCTTCTCCTTCTGTTGCTCTTTCTGCTTCTCCTGCTGCTTTTCCTTCTCCTGCTTTTTCTTCTGTTTCTCTTTCTGCTTCTCCTTCTGTTTCTCCTTCTCCTTCTCGTTCTTCTGCTTTTCCATCTGCTTCTGCTTCTGCATCTTCTGCTACTGCCTCTGCTTCTTCTGTTTCTTCTGCTTCTCCTTCTGCTTTTGCTTCTCTTTCTGCTTCTGCTTCTCCTTCTGCTTCTCCAGATTCTGCTTCTCCTGCTTCTCCTTCTGCTTCAGGTTCTGCCTCTGCTTCTTCGTCTTCTTCTGCTTCTGCTTCTCCTGCTGCTGCTTCTTCTGCTCCTCCTGCTTCTCTTTCTGCTTTTCCTTCTGTTTCTGCTTCTCCTTCTGCTTCTGCTTCTTCTCCTTCTTCTGTTTCTTCAGCTTCTGCTTCTCCTGCTTCTGCTTCTCCTGCTTCTCGTTCTGCTTCTCTTTCTGCTTCTCTTTCTGTTCTCCTTCTCCTTCTTCTGCTTCTACTTCGGCTTCTGCTTCTCCTTCTGCTTCTGCTTCTGCTTCAATTTCTCCTTGTGCTTCTCATTCTGCTTCTGCGTCTTCTCTTTCTTCTGCTTCTCCTGCTTCCGCTTCTCCTGCTTCTCCTACTTTTCGTGCTGCTTCTCCTTCTGCGTCTCTTTCTGCTTCTGCTTATCCTTTTGCTTCTCCTACTCCTAATCCTTCTCTTTCGCCTTCTCCGTCTTCTTCTTCTGCTTCTCCTGCTGCTTCTGCTTCTGCTTATTCTACTATTTCTGTTTCTTCTGCTTCTGCTTCAGATTGTGCTTCTTCTGTTTCTCCTGCTTCAGATTTTGCTTCTTCGGCTTCTCCTTATGCTTCTCCTTCTTCTCCTTCTTCTCCTTCTTCTTCTTCTTCTTCTTCTTCTTCTTCTTCTTCTTCTTCTTCTTCTTCTTCTTCTTCTTCTTCTTCTTCTTCTTCTTCTTCTTCTTCTTCTTCTTCTTCTTCTTGTTCTTGTTCTTCTTCTTCTTCGTCTTCTTCTTCGTCTTCTCCTTCTTCTTCTTCTTCTTCTTCTTCTTCTTCTTCTTCTTCTTCTTCTTCTACTTCTTCTTCTTCTTCTTCTTCTTCTTCTTCTTCTTCTACTTCTTCTTCTTCTTCTTCTTCTTCTTCTTCTTCTTCTTCTTCTTCTTCTTCTTCTTCTTCTTCTTCTTCTTCTTCTTCTTCTTCTTCTTCTTCTTCTTCTTCTTCTTCTTCTTCCTCTTCTTCTTCTTCTTCTTCTTCTTCTGCTTCTTCTTCTTCTTCTTCTCTTCTCCTTCTTCTTCTCTTTCCTCTGCTTCTGCTTTTCCTGCTTCTTCTGCTTCTCCTGCTTCTCCTTCTGCATCTTCTTCTGCTTCTGCTTCTTCTTCTGCTTCTTCTTCTGCTTCTGCTTCTCCTTCTTCTGCTTCTCCTTCTGATTCTCCTTCTGCTTCTCCTTCTGAAGCTCCTTCTCCTTCTTCAGCTTCCCCCTCTGCTTCTGCTTCTTATGCTTCTTCTTTTTCTTCTGGTTCAGCTTCTCCTGCTTCTGCTTATTATGCTACAACTGCTTCTTCTTCTTCTTCTGCTTCTTCTGCAATTACTTCTCTTTCTGCTTCTGCTTCTCCTGCATATTATTCAGCAACTTCTGCTGATTCTCCTACTGCTGGTTCTTCAACTACTTCTTCTGCTTATCATATAGCTTCTCCTTCTGCTTCTGCTTCTTCAGTTTCACCTGCCTGAAATTACTGGTTCTACATCATCAGCTGCTTCTCATTCAACTTCTGCTTCTACTTCCAGATTCTGATTCGGCTACTTCTGCTTTCTTCTATTTTCGGCATCACCTGCATCAGCATCATGGAGATTCCTACAGATTCTGTTA
>NW_012313896.1:0-2166 GCF_000151885.1 Dipodomys ordii | reverse complement strand
TCATGTGTACCACTCTGTGTCCCCCGCTGTATCCCGCTGTGTCCCCCGCTGTGACCCACTGTGTCCCACTGTGTCCCCCACTGTGTCCCTGCTGTCTCCCCGGTGTGTCCAACTGTGTCCCGCTGTGTACTGCTGTGTCTCCCGCTGAGTTCCGCTGTGTCCCCGCTGTGTCCCAATGTGTCCTCGCTGTGTCATGCTCTGTCATGCTCCGTCCCCGCTGTGTCCCGCTGTGTCCTGCTGTGTCCCCACTGTGTGCCCGCTGTGTCCCTCTGTGTACCCCGCTGTGTCCAGCTGTGTCCCCGCTGTGTCCCGCTGTGTCCCCTGTCCCCTGTTGTCCCGCGCTTTGTCCCCCGCTGTCCCCCGCTGTGTCTCGCTGTGTTACACTGTGTCCCGTGTTGTCCCGCTTGGTCCCCCGCTGTGACCTCGCTCTGTTTCCCGCTGTGTCCCTCTGTGTACCATTCTGTGTCCCCAGCTGTGTCCCGCTGTGTACCCCGCTGTGTCCAGCTATGTTCCCGCAGTGTCCCCGCTGTCTCCCGCTGTGTCCTCGCTGTGTCCACCGCTGTGTCCCGTTGTGTCCCCAGCTGTGTACCCCGCTGTGTCCCGCTGTGTTCCCGCTGTATCGACGCTGTGTCCTGCTGGGTCCCGCTGTGTCCTCGCTGTGTTCCCCGTTGTGTCCCGCTGTGTACCCCGCTGTGTCCCCCGCTGTGTCCCCCGCTGTGTCCCTGCTGTGTCCCCACTGTGTCCCGCTGTGTCCCCCGCTGTGTCCTCCGCTGTGTCCCTACTGTGTCCCTGCTGTGTCCCCGCTGTGTCCCGCTGTGTCCCGCTGTGTCCTCGATGTGTCCCACGCTGTGTTCCGCTGTGTCCCCCGCTGTGTCCTGCTGTGTCCCGCTGTGTCCCCGCTGTATTGACGCTGTGTCCCTCGCTGTGTCCCGCTGTGTCTCGCTGTGTCCCTGCTGTGACCCGCTCTGTCCCCGCTGTATTGACGCTGTGTCCCGCTGTGTCCACGCTTTGTTCCCGGCTGTGTCCCGCTGTGTACCCCTCTGTTTCCCCCGCTGTGTCCCGCTGTGTCCCCCGCTGTGACCCGCTGTGTCCCGCTGTGTCCCCCGCTGTGTCCCCAATGTGTGCCCCATGTGTCCCGCTGTGTACCCCGCTATGTCCAGCTGTGTCCCCGCTGTGTCTGCTGTGTCCCCTCTCTGTCCCCTGCTGTCCCCCGCTGTGTCCCCCGCTGTGTCCTGCTGTGTCGCGCTGTGTCGCCCGCTTTGTCCCGCTGTGCCCCTGCAGTGTCCCCGCTGTGTCACACTGTGTCACACTGTGTCCCGTGTTGTCCTGCTTTGGCCCCCGCTGTGACCTCGCTGTGTTTCTCTCTGTGTCCCGCTGTGTACCCTTCTGTGTCCTCCGCTGTGTCCCGCTGTGTACCCCGCTGTGTCCAGCTGTGTCCTCGCTGTGTCCCCCGCTGTCTCCTGCTTTGTCCCACGCTGTGTCCCGCTGTGACCCGCTGTGTGCTCGCTGTGTCCCCCGCTGTGTCCCGCTGTGTCCACTGCTGTGTCCCGCTGTGTACCCCGCTGTGTCCCGCTATGTTCCCGCAGTGTCCCCGCTGTGTCCCGCTGTGTCCCACTGTGTCCCGTGGTGTCCCAGTTTGTCCCCCGCTGTGTCCCCTGGTGAGTCCCCGCTGTGTCCCTCTGTGTCCTGCTGTGTACCCCGCTGTGTCCAGCTGTGTCACGGCTGTGTCCCGCTGTGGCCCATCTCTGTCTCCGCTGTGTCCCACTGTGTCCCCCACTTTGTCCCGCTGTGTCCCGCCGTGTCCCCCGCTTTGTCCTGCTGTGTCCCCGCAGGGTCCCGCTGTGTCCCACTGTGTCCCACTGTGTTCCGTGGTGTCCCTCTTTGTCCCCTGCTGTGTCCCCTGCTGAGTCTTCTCTTTGTGGCGCTGTGTCCCGCTGTGTCCTCGCTGTGTCCCCCGCTGTCTCCCGCTTTGTCCCCCGCTGTGTTCCGCTGTGTCACGCTGTGTCCTCGCTGTGTCAACCGCTGTGTCCCGCTGTGTCCCTGCTATGTCCCCAGCTGTGATCCGCTGTGTCCTGCTGTGTACCCCGCTGTGTCCCGTTGTGTCCCCAGCTGTGTACCTCGCTGTGGCCCAATGTTTCCTCACCGTGTCATGCTCTGTCCTGCTGA
>NW_012313895.1:0-2166 GCF_000151885.1 Dipodomys ordii | reverse complement strand
GATGAAGTAGAAGCTGAAGGTTTTAGCTGAAGAAGGAGAAGGTGAAGGAGGAGAAGCAGAAGGAGAAGCAGAAGCAGAATGAGAAGCAGAAAGAGAAGCAGGAGAAGGACAAGAAGCAGAAGCAGGAGAAGCCGAAAGAGAAGAAGCAGAAGAAGCAGAAACATTAGCAGAACGAGAAGCAGAAGCAGAAGGAGAAGCAGCAGAAGAAGTAGAACCAGAAATTCAGGCAGGAGAAACAGAAGAAGCAGAAGCAGAAGGAGAAGAAGAAGCAAAAAGAGAAGCACAAGGAGTAGTAAAAGAAGCAGCAGAAGGAGAAGCAGCAGAAGAAGCAGAAAAACAAGCAGGAGAAGCAGAAGCAGAAAGAGAAGTAGAAGCAGAAGAAGCAGAAGCAGAAGAAGAAGCAGTAGAAGCATAAGAAGCAGAAGCAGGAGAAGCAGAAGCAGAAGAAAAAGAAGAAGCATAAGAAGCAGAAATAGAAGCAGAGGGAGAAACAGAAGAAGGAGAAGGAGTAGCAGAAGGTGAAGCAGAAGGAGATGCAGAAGCAGAAAGAGAAGCAGAAACAGAAGGATAAGTTGGAGAATCAGAAGAAGCAGAAGCAGAAAGAGAAGTAGAAGAGGGAGAAGGAGAAGCAGAAGCAGAAGGACAATCAGGAGAAGCAGAAGAAGCATAAGCGGGAGAAGCAGAAGAAGAAGAAGAAGAAGAAGAAACAGAAGAAGGAGAAGGAGCAGATGGAGAAGCAGAAGCAGAAGGAGAAGCAGAATAGAAACAGAAGCAGAAGAAGCAGTTGCAGGAGAAGCAGAAGCAGAAGAAACAGAAGAAGTTGAAGAAAGCAGAAGGAGAACCTGAAGCAGAAGGAGAAGCAGAAGCATCAGAAGCTGGAAAAGCAGAAGCAGAAGATACAGAACAAGCAGAAGAAGCAGAAGCAGAACGAGAAGCAGAAGAATAAGAAGGAGAAAGAGAAGGATTAGGAGTAGGGGGAGCAGAAGCAGAATTAGAAGCAGAAAGAGAAGCAGAAGGAGAAACAGAAGAAGCAGAAGCAGGAGAAGCAGAAGCAGAAGCAGAATGAGCAGCACAAGAAGGAGAAATTGAAGGAGAAGGAGAATGAGACGGAGAATTAGGAGAAGCAGGAGAAGCAGAAGCAGAAGAAACAGAAGAAGGAGAAGAGCAGAAGCAGAAGGAGAAACAGAAGCAGAAGGAGAAGCAGAAGAAGCAGAAGCTGAAGCAGAAGAAACTGAAAAAGCAGAAGAAGCAGAAGAAGAAGAAGCAGGAAAAGCAGAAGAAGAAGAAGGAGAAGGAGAAAGAGAAGGATTAGGAGTAGGAGAAACAGACGGATAAGCAGAAGCAGAAAGAGAAGGAGAAGGAGAAGGAGATGCAGGAGAAGCAGAAGAAGCAGAAGCAGGAGAAGCAGAAGCAGAATGAAAAGCAGAAGAAGGAGAAATTAAAACAGAAGTAGATGCAGAAGGAGAAGCAGAAGCAGAAGCAGAAGGAGAAGCAGAAGAAGGCAAGGAGAAGGAGAAGCAGAAGGATAAGAATAAAGAGAAACAGAAGGAGAAGCAGGAGAAGCAGAAGCAGGAGAAGCAGAAGAAATAGAAGAAGGAGAAGAAGCAGAAGCTAAAGAGAAGCAGAAGCAGAAAGAGAAGCAGAAACAGAAGGAGAAGCAGAAATAGAAGCAGAAGAAGCCGAAGAAGCAGAAGCAGAACCTGAAGCGGAAGGAGAAGCAGAAGAAGCAGAATCTGGAGAAGAAGAAGGAGAACCAGAAGGAGAAGCAGAAGCAGAAAGAGAAGCAAAAGCAGAAGGAGAAGCAGAAGAAACAGAAGAAGCAGAAGCAGTAGCAGAAGAAGCTGAAGATGCAGAAGCAGAAAGAGAAGCAGAAGGAATAGCAGAAGAACGAGAAGGAGAAGGAGAAACAGAAGGAGAAAGCAACAAAGAAGTAATCTTATAATTGTGTTGGAAACAATCACATGAAATAAAAAAACATTTCAATAAAAAATAAAGTTTTAAGTTGTATCTGATTTTTATTGTTTCTGTATATAGAAAGCGAAATGAGAGGGTGATGGAGTAGCATTCGTCCCTAATAAGCGACAGCAGAAGAGAGAAGAAGTAGACCAAGTCGAGTTTTAAGAAGTCAAGCGGAGATAAGTAGAGAAAAAGTTGATGTGATGCGGT
>NW_012313894.1:0-2166 GCF_000151885.1 Dipodomys ordii | reverse complement strand
ATCACCTCTTTCTGCTTCTACTTCTGCTTCTTCTGATTCTCCTGCTTCTCCTTCTTGTTCTCCTTCTGTTTCTGCTTCTCTTTCTGCTTCTGCTTCTACTTCTGCTGCTCCTTCTCCTTCTCCTTCTTCTGCTTCTCCCACTGCTTCTGCTTCTTTTGCTTATTCTTTTTCTTCTGCTTCTGCTTCTCCTGCTTCTGCTTCTTCTGCTTCTACTGCTCCTCCTTATGCTCCTCCTTATGCTTCTCCTTATGCTTCTTGTTCTTCTTGTTCTTCTTCTTCTTGTTCTTCTTCTTCTTCTTCTTCTTCTTCTTCTTCTTCTTCTTCTTCTTCTTCTTCTTCTTCTTCTTCTTCTTCTTCTTCTTCTTCTCTTTCTTCTGCTTCTGCTTTTCCTGCTTCTTCTGCTTCTAATGCTTCTCTTTCTGCTTCTCATTCTGCTTCTGCTTCTCCTTCTGCTTCTCCTATTGATTCTGCTGCCCTTCCTTCTCCTTCTCCTACTTCTGCTTCTCCTTCTGCTTCTGCTTATTCTGGTTCTCCTGCTTCTCCTTCTGCATCTTCTTCTGCTTTTGCTTCTGCTTCTGCTTCTTCTTCTGCTTCTGCTTCTCCTTCTTCTGCCTCTCCTTCTGCTGCTCCTTGTCCTTCTTCTGCTTCTCCCTCTGATTCTGCTTATTCTTTTTCTTCTGTTTCTGCTTCTCCTGCTTCTGTTTCTACTTCTTCTCCTTATGCTTCTCCTTTTTCTTCTTCTTCTTCTTCTTCTTCTTCTTCTTCTTCTTCTTCTTCTTCTTCTTCTTCTTTTTCTTCTTCTTCTTCTCTTTTTTCTGCTTCTTCTTTTCCTGCTTCTTCTGCTTCCACTCCTTCTCTTTCTTCTTCTCATTCTGCTTCTGCTTCTCCTATTGCTTCTGCGGCTCTTCCTTCTCCTTCTCCTACTTCTACTTCTCCTTCTGCTTCTGCTACTTCTGCTTCTCCTGCTTCTCCTTATGCATCTTCTTCTGCTTCTGCTTCTCCTTGTGCTTCTTCTTCTGCTTCTGTTTCTCCTTCTGTTTCTCCTTCTGCTTCTTCTGCTTCTCCTTCTGATTCTCCTTCTCCTTCTCCTTCTGTTTCTCTTTCTCCTTCTTGTTCTCCTGCTTTTCCTTCTGCTGCAACTGCTACTGCTTCTGCTTCTTCTGTTTCTTCTGCTTCTCCTTCTGCTTTTGATTCTCTTTCTGCTTCTGCTTCTCCTTCAGCTTCTCATTCTGCTTCTCCAGATTCTGCTTCTTCTGCTTCTCCTTCTGCTTCAGGTTCTGCTTCTGATTCTTCGGATTCTTATGCTTCGGATTTTCCTGCTTCTGCTTCTTCTGCTTCCCCTCCTTCTCTTTCTACTTCTCCTTCTGTTTCTGCTTCTCCTTCTGCTTCTGCTTCTTGTCCTTCTCCTGTTTCTTCTGCTTCTGCTTCTCCTGCTTCTGCTTTTTCTGCTTTTCCTGCTTCTCTTTCTGCTTCTGCTTCTGCTTCTCCTTAAGCTTATGCTCCTTCTCCTTCTGTTTCTTCTTCTTCTGCTTCTCCCGCTTCTGCTTCTCCTGCTTCTCGTTCTGCTTCTCTGCTTCTCTTCGTCGGCTTCTGCTGCTTCTTCAGCTTCTGCTTCTTCTCTTTAGTTCTTCTCCTTCTGCTTCTGCTTCTTCTGCTTCTCCTGCTTCTCCTTTTGCATCTCCTTCTGCTTGTGCTTTTCCTTGTGCTTCTTCTTCTGTTTCTGCTTCTCCTTCTCCTTCTTCTACTTCTCCGTCTGCTTCTGCTTCTTCTGCTTTTCCTGATTCTCTTTCTGCTTCTCCTTCGGCTTCTCCTTTTTTTCTCCTTCTCCTTCTCGTTCTTCTGCTATTTCTTGTGCTTCTTTTTCTGCTTCTACATCTTCAACTTCTTCTCCAACAGCTTCTGTTTCTTCTGTTTCTTCTGCTTATACTTCTGCTTCTCCTTCAACTTTTGCTTCTCTTTCTGCTTCTGCTTCTCCTTCTGCTTCTCCAGATTCTGCTTCTTCTGCTTCTCCTGCTTCTCCTTATGCTTCAAGATCTGCTTCTGCTTTTTCGGATTCTTATACTTCTGCTTCTCCTGCTTAAACAACATCTACTTCCCCTCCTTCTAATTCTACAAAAAAAAAAAAAAAAAAATAACAAATAAAAAAAAAAAACAAAAAAAAAAAAA
>NW_012313893.1:0-2166 GCF_000151885.1 Dipodomys ordii | reverse complement strand
TCGGCTGCTTCTCCTTCTGCTTCTGCTTCTAATTCTGCTTCTGATTCTACTTCTTCTGCTTCTTCTCTTTCGGCTTCTCCTGCTTCTGCTTCTTGTGCTTCTCCTGCTTCTCTTTCTGCTTCTCATTCCGCTTCTGCTTCTCTTTCTACTTCTGCTTCTCCTCCTTCTCCTTCTCCTACTTCTGCTTCTCCTTCATTTCCTGCTTCTTCTGCTTCTCCTGCTTCTCCTTCTGCATCTCCTTCTGATTGTGCTTCTCCTTATGCTTCTTCTTCTGCCTCTGCTTCTCCTTCTCCTTCTTTTGCTTCTCCTTTTGCTTCTGCTTCTTCTGCTTTTCCTGCTTCTCCTTCTGCTTCTGCTTCTTCTGCTTCTCCTTCTGCATCTTCTTCTGCTTCTGCTTCTCCTTCTTCTGCTTCTCCTTCTTATTCTCCTACTGCTTCTCCTTCTGTTTTCCTTCTCCTTCTTGTTCTTCTGCTTTCCCTTCTGCTTCTACTTCTACTTCTGGTACCACTGCTACTGCTTCTACTTCTTCTGTTTCTTCTGCTTCTCCTTGTGCTTTTGATTCTCTTTCTGCTTCTGCTTCTCCTTCTGCTTCTCGTTCTGCTTCTCCAGGTTCTGCTTCTTCTGCTTCTCCTGCTTCTCCTTCTGCTTCAGGTTCTCCTTCTTCTTCTTCGGATTCTTATGCTTCTGCTTCTCCTGCTTCAGCTTCTTCTGCTTCCCCTCCTTCTCTTTCTGCTTCTCCTTCTGTATCTGCTTCTCCTTCTGCTTCTGCTTCTTGTCCTTCTCCTGTTTGTTCTGCTTATGCTTCTCCTGTTTCTGCATCTCCTGCTCCTCCTTCTGCTGCTCTTTCTGCTACTCCTGCTGCTTTTCCTTCTCCTGCCCCTTCTTCTGCTTCTCTTTCTGCTTCTCCTGTTTCTCCTTCTCCTTCTCCTTCTCGTTCTTCTGCTTTTCCTTCTGCTTCTCCTTCTGCTTCTGCATCTTCTGCTTCTTCTGCTACTGCCTCTGCTTCTTCTGTTTCTTCTGCTTCTCCTTCTGTTTTTGCTTCTCTTTCTGCTTCTGCTACTCCTTCTGCTTCTCCGGATTCTGCTTCTTCTGCTTCTCCTGCTTCTCCTTCTGCTTCAGGTTCTGCTTCTGCTTCTTCGGCTTCTTCTGCTTCTGCTTCTCCTGCTGATGCTTCTTCTGCTTCTCCTGCTTCTCGTTCTGCTTTTCCTTCTGTTTCTGCTTCTCCTTCTGCTTCTTCTCCTTCTTTTGTTTCTTCTGCTTCTGCTTCTCCTGCTTCTGCTTCTACTGCATCTGCTTCTCCTGCTTCTCGTTCTGCTTCTCTTTCTGCTTCTCTTTCTGCTTCTCCTTCTCCTTCTCCTTCTTCTGCTTCTCCTTCTGCTTCTGCTTCAATTTCTCCTTCTGCTACTCATTCTGCTTCTGCGTCTTCTGTTTCTTCTGCTTCTCCTTCTTCTGCTTCTCCTACTTCTCGTGCTGCTTCTCCTTCTGCTTCTGCTCTTCTCCTTTTTCTGTTTCTTTTGCTTCTGTTTCTTCTTCTTCTTCTCTATCTTCTGCTTCTTCTTTTCCTGCTTCTTCTGCTTCTACTGCTTATCTTTCTGCTTCTCATTCTGTTTCTGCTTCTCCTTCTGCTTCTCCTATTGCTTCTGCGGCTCTTCCTTCTCCTTCTCCTACTTCTACTTCTCCTTCTGCTTCTGCTTCTTCTGCTTCTCCTGCTTCTCATTATGCATCTTCTTCTGCTTCTGCTTCTCCTTCTGCTGCTTCTTCTGCTTCTGTTTCTCCTTCTACTTCTCCTTCTGCTTCTTCTGCTTCTCCTTCTACTTCTCCTTCTGCTTCTCCTTCAGTTTCTCCTTCTCCTTCTCGTTCTTCTGCTTTTCCTTCTGCTTCTGCTGCAACTGCTACTGCTTCTGCTTCTTCTGTTTCTTCTGCTTCTCCTTCTGCTTTTGATTCTCTTTCTGCTTCTGCTTCTGCTTCTACTTCAGCTTCTCATTCTGCTTCTCCAGATGCTGCTTCTTCTCCTTCTCCTGCTTCTCCTTCTGCTTCATGTTCTTCTTCTGCTTCTTCGAATTCTTATGCTTCTGCTTCTCCTGCTTCTGCTTCTTCTGCTTCACCTCTTTCTCTTTCTGCTTCTCATTCTGTTTGTGCTTTTCCTTCTGCTTCTTGTCCTTCTCC
>NW_012313892.1:0-2166 GCF_000151885.1 Dipodomys ordii | reverse complement strand
GAGGGGTACACTGCGGGACACAGCGGGGAACACAGCGAGGACACAGCGGGACACAGCAGGGACACAGCAGTAGACTCAGCGGGACATAGCGGGGACTCAGCGGGGGACAGAGTGGGGGACAAAGCGGGACACCATGGAACACAGCGGGACACAGCAGGCGACACAGCGGGACTCAGCGGGGGACACAGCAGTACACAGCGGGACACAGAGGGACACAGCGGGGGAAACAGAGGGGTACACAGCGGGACACATCCGGGGAAAGAGCGGGACTCAGCGAGGGACACAGAGAGGACACAGCGGGACACAACGGGGACACAGTGGGGACTCAGCGGGGGACACAGCGGGGGACAAAGCGGGACACCACGGAACACAGCGGGAAACAGCGGGAAACAGCGGTGACCCTGTGGGGACACAGCGGGACACAGTGGGGGACACAGCGGGACACAGCGGGACAGAGCGGGGGACACAGCAGGACACAGTGGTGGACAGAGCGTGGGACACAGTGAGACACAGCAGGGACAAAGCTGGACACAGCGGGGTACACAGAGGAACAGAGCAGTGACACAGCGGGAAAACAGCGTGACACAGCGGGACACCGCGGGGGACACAGCGAGGACAAAGAAGGACACAGCGGGGGACACAGCAAGGACACAGCGTGATACAGCGGGGGACACAGCGGGACACAGCAGGGGACACAGCAGGGGACAAAGCGGGGGACACAGTGGGACAAAGCGGGGGACACAGCGGGACACAGCGGGACACAATGGAGGACACAGAGGGGGACAGCGGAGACAGGGAGGGGACATAGCGGGACACAGCGATGACACAGCTCGACACAACAGGCTACACAGCGGAACACAGCGGGGACATAGCGGGACACAGCGGGGACAGAGCGGGACAGAGCGGGACACAGCGGGACACAGCGGGACACAGCAGGGGAAAGAGCGAGGGACAGCGGAGACAGAGAGCGGACACAGCGAGACACAGCGTTGACACAGACTGACACAACGGAGTACACAGCGAGGACACAGCAGGGACAGAGCGGAACACAGCGGGACACAGCGGGACACACCGGGGGACACAGCGGGGGACACAGCGGGGACACAGCGGAACACAGCGGGGGACACAGCGAGGACACAGCAGGGGACACAGAGGGGGACACAGCGGGACACAGCCGGGAACATGGCAAGGACACAGCGGGACCCAGCGGGACACAGATTCGATAGAGGGGGTACACAGCGTTACACAGCGTGGTACACAGCTGTGGACACAACGGGACACAGTGGGGTCACAGCGGGACACAGCGGGACACAGTGGGACACAGCGGGGACAAAGCATGAGACACAGCGGGGGACAGAGCGGGAGACAGCGGGGAACACAGCGAGGACACAGGGAGACACAGCGGGGACACAGCGGGGACTCAGAAAGGGACACAGCGGGGGACAAACCGGGACACCATGGAACACAGCGAAACACAGCAGGAAGCAGCAGTGATCCTACGGGGACACAGCGGGACACAGCGGGACAGAGCGGGGGACACATCGGGGGACACAGCGGGACACAGCGGGGGATACAGGGGGGACAGAGCGGGACACAGCAGTACACAGCGGGACAAAGCGGGGAAAACAGCGGGGGACACAGTGGGACACAACGGGGGACACAGGGGGCACACAGCGGGACACAGCGGGGGACACAGCGAGGACACATTGGGACACAGCGGGGACACAGCGGGGACACAGCGGGACTCAGCGGGACACAGCGGGGGACACAGCTGGGGACACAGCGGGACACAGCGGGACAGAGCGGGGGACACAGCAGGACACAGTGGGGGACAGAGCGTGGGACACAGCGAGACACAGCAAGGACAAAGCTGGACACAGCGGGGTACACAGAGGGACACAGCAGGGACACAGCGGGGAAACAGCGTGACACAGCGGGACACAGCGGGGTACACAGCGGGGACAAAGCGTGAGACACAGCGGGGGACAGAGCGGGAGACAGCGGGGGACACAGCGAGAACACAGCGAGACACAGAGGGGACACAGCTGGGACTCAGCAAGGGACACAGGGGGGACAAAGCGGAGCACCATGGAACACAGCGAAACACAGCAGGAAACAGCAGTGAGCCTGCCGGGACACAGCGGGACACAGCGGGGGACACAGCGG
>NW_012313891.1:0-2166 GCF_000151885.1 Dipodomys ordii | reverse complement strand
AGAGTGGGACACAGTGAGGACACAGCGGGACACAGCGGGACACAGCCGGGTCCCAGCAGTGGACACAGCGGGACACAGCGGGGTCACAGCGGGACACAGCGGGGGACACATGGAGGACTCAGCGGGACAAATCGGGGACACAGCGGCGACTCACCGGGGGACACAGCGGGGGACAAAGCGGGACACCACAGAACAGTGGGAAACAGCGGGACACAGCGGGGAAACTGCGGGGACACAGGGAGACAAAGCATGGGACACATAGGGACACAGCGGGGGACACAGTGGGGGACACAGCGGGACACAACGGGGACACAGCAGGGGGACACAGCGAGGACACCACGGAAACACAGCGGGACACAGCGGGAAACAGAGGGGAACCTGCGGGGACACCGTGGTACACAGTGGGGGACACAGTGGGAAAACAGCGGGGGACACAGCAGGACACAGTGGGGGACAGAGCGTGGGACATAGCGAGACACAGCAGGGACAAAGCTGGACACAGCGGGGTACACAGAGGGACACAGCGGGGACACAGTGGGGAAACAGCGTGACACAGCAGGACACAGCGGGAAACAGCGGGGGACACAGCGAGGACACAGCGGCACAGAACGGGGGACACAGCAAGGACACAGTGGGACACAGCGGGGGACACAGCGAGACATAGCGGGGGACACAGCGGGGGACACAGAGGGACACAGCGGGACACAGCGGGGGACACAGGGAGGACACAGCGGGACACAGCGGGGGACATAGCGAGGACACATTGGGACACAGCGGGGACACAGCGGGACTCAGCGGGGCACAGCAGTACACAGCGGGACACACCGGGACACAGAGGGGACACAGCAGGGACACAGCGAGGGACACAGCGGGACAGAGCAGGGGACACAGGGAGGACACAGCGGGACCCAGGTGAACCCAGCGTCGATATGGCAGGGACACAGCAGGACACAGCATTGAAAAAAGCGAGGACACAGCAGAACACAGCGTGGGACACAGCGAGGACACAGCGAGGACACAGCGGGACACAGTGGGGACACAGCTGTAGACACAGCGGGACACAGTGGCGGACACAGCGGGACACAGCGGGGAACACAGCGAGGCCACAGCGGGATCCAGGGCGACACAGCGTCGATACAGCGGGGACACAGCGTGACACAGCGTGGTACACAGCTGTGAACACAACGGGACACAATGGGGGCACAGCGGGACACAGCGGGACACAGTGGGACGCAGCAAGGACAAAGCTTGAGACACAGCAGGGTACAGAGCGGGAGACAGCGGGGGACACAGCGAGGACACAGCGGTGCACAGCGCTGACACTGCGGGGCACACAGCGGTACACAGCGGGGAACACAGCGGGGGACACAGAGGGACACAGAGGGACACAGCGGGGGACACAGGGGGGACACAGCGGGACACAGTGGGGGACACAGCGAGGACACATTGGGACACATTGGGACTCAGCGGGACGCAGCGGGGGACACAGCAGTACACATCGGGACACAGCGGGACACAGCGAGGGACGCAAAGGGGTACACAACGGGATATAGCGGGGAACACAGCGAGGACACAACGGGATCAAGCGGGACACAGTGTCGATACAGCGGGAACACAGCGGGACACAGCGGGGTACACAGCTGGGGACACAGCGGGACACAGCGAGGAACACAGGGAATACATAGCGGGACCCAGCGGGACCCAGCGTCGTTACAGTGGGGACTCAGCCGGACACAGCGGGGTGTACAGCTGGGTACATAACGGGACACTCGGGTGACACAGCGAGGACACAGAGGGACACAGCGGGACACAGCGGGGACACTGCGGGAACATAGTGGGATACAGTGGGGTACACAGCGGGACACAGCGCTACACAGCTAAGGACACAGCGGGGACAAATCGGCAGACAGCGGGGGACACAGCGAGGACACAGCGGGACACAGCGGCGACACAGAGGGGACTCAGCGGGACAAAGCGGGGGACACAGCGGGACACAGCGGGACACAGCGGGGAACAGCGGAGACAGAGAGGGGCCAAAGAGAGACGCAGCGGTGACACAGCTGGACGCAACGTAGTACACAGCAGGACACAGCCGGGCACACAGCGGGGACACAGCAGGGACCAAGCGGGACATAGCGGGACACAGCGGAACACAGCAGGGGACAC
>NW_012313890.1:0-2166 GCF_000151885.1 Dipodomys ordii | reverse complement strand
CTCTGTCCCCCGCTGTGTCCCGCTGTGACCATAGCTGTGTCCCTGCTGTGTCCCGCTGTGTCCCCGCTGTGCCCAGGCTGTGTGCCCGCTTTGTCCTGCTGTGTACCACACTGTGTCCAGCTGTGTCCCCGCTGTGTCCCCCTGTGTCCCCCACTGTGTCCCGATGTGTCCCGCTGTGTCCACTGCTGTGATCCCGCTGTGTCTTGCTGTGTCCCGCTGTATCCCCGCTGTCTCCGGCTGTGTCCACCGCTGTGTCCCGCTGTGTCCTCGCTGTGTCCCCCGCTGTGACTGCTGTGTCCCGCTGTGTCCCGCTGTGTCCCCTCTGTGTCCTGCTGTGTCCCCGCTGAGTCCCCGCTGTGTCCCGCTCTGTCCCCCGCTCTGTCCCCCTGTGTCCCGCTGTGTCCCCCGCTGTGTCACGCTGTTTCCCCTGTTGTGTCCCGCGCTGTGTCCTGCTTTGTCCCCCGTTGTGTCACGCTGTGTCCCCTGCTGTGTCCCGCTCTGTCCCCCGCTCTGTCCCCTTGTGTACCGCTGTGTCCCGCTGTGTCCCCCGCTGTGTCACGCTGTTTCCCCTGCTGTGTCCCCAGCTGTGTCCCGTTTGTTCCACGCTGTGTCCCGCTGTGTCCCCCACTGTGTCCCGCTGTGTCCCCCGCTGTGTCCCGCTGTGTCCCGCTGTGACCCTGCTGAGTCCCGCTGTGTTGCCGCTGTGTCCCGCTGTGTCTTCCCTGTGGACCCCGCTGTGTCCCGCTCTGTCCCCCGTTGTGTCCCCCGCTTTGTTTCCGCTGTGTCCCGCTGTGAACCCGCTGTATCGAAGCTGTATCCCGCTGGGTCCCGCTGTGTCCTCGCTGTGTTCCCCTCTCTGTCCTGCTGTGTCCCCCTCTCTGTCCCCCGCTGTGTCACACTGTGTCCCTTGTTGTCCCTCTTTGTCCCCCGCTGAGTCCCTTCTGTGTCCCCGCTGTGTCCCGCTGTGTCCTCGCTGTGTCCCCAGCTGTGTCCCGCTGTGTCCTCGCTGTGTCCCCAGATGTGTCCCGCTGTGTCCCGCTGTGTCCCCGCTGTGTCCCTCGCTGTGTCTCGCTGTGTCCCGCTGTGTCCCCCGCTGTGTCCCGCTGTGTCCCCACAGTGGCCCCGCTCTGTCCCGCTGTGTCCCGCTGTGTTCCGTGGTGGCCCGCTTTGTCCCTTGCTGTGTCCCCCGCTGAGTCCCCGCTATGTCCCCGCTGTGTCCCGCTGTGTCCTCCCTGTGTCCCCCGCTGTGTCTCGCTCTGTCCCGCGCTATGTCCCGCTCTGTCCTCCGCTGTGTCCCTCTGTGTAATGCTTTGTCCCGCGCTGTATCGACGCTGTGTCCTGCTGGGTCCCGCTGGGTCCTCGCTGTGTTCCCCGCTTTGTCCCTTGCTGTGTCCCCCGCTGTGTCCCCCGCTGTGTAGCGCTGTGTCCCGTGCTGTGTGCCACTGTGTCCACTGCTATGTCCCTGTTGTGTCCCGCTGTTTCCCCCGCTATGTCCCGCTGTGTCCTCGCTGTTTCCCCCGTTGTGTCCGGCTGTGTCCTCGCTGTGTCCCCCGCTGTGACTCACTGTGTCCCCCGCTGTGTCTCACGCTTTGTCCATGCTGTTTCCCACTGTGTCCCGCTGTGTCCCGCTTTGTTCCCCACTGTGTCCCTTTGTGTCCCCAGCTGTGTACCCCGCTGTGTCCCGCTGTGTCTCCTCTGTATCGACCCTGTGTCCTGCTGGGTCCTGATGTGTCCTCGCTGTATTCCCCCTTGTGTCCCGCTGTGTCCCCTGCTGTGTCTCCCGCTGTGTCCTGCTGTCCCCTGCTGTGTCCCGTTGTGTCCCGCTGTGTCCCCCACTGTGTCCCTGCTGTGTCCTAGCTGTGTCCCCCGCTGTGTCCCGCTGTGTCCCCTGCTGTGTCCCGCTGTGTCTACTGCTGTGTCTCTGCTGTGTCCCGTTGTGTACCGCTGTGTCCTAGCTGTGTCCCACACTGTTTTCCGCTGTGTCCTCACAGTGTCTCCCGATGTGTCCGTTTGTGTCCCCAGCTGTGTACCCCGCTGTGACCTGCTGTGTCCCTGCTGTTTTGACACTGAGTCCCGCTGTGACCCGATGTGTCACACTAAGACCACCCTGTGTTCCCCGCAATGTCCCACTGTGTACCCCTATGTGTAACACTCTGTGTCCCACTG
>NW_012313889.1:0-2166 GCF_000151885.1 Dipodomys ordii | reverse complement strand
TTCTCCTTCTCCTTCTGTTTCTGCTTCTTTTTCTGCATCTGCATCTCCTTCTGCTTCAACTTCTGCTGCTCCTTCTCCTTCTTTGTTTTCTCCCTCTGCTTCGGCTTCTGCTTCTTATGTTTCTTTTTTTCTTCTGCTTCTGCTTCTTCTGCTTCTACTGCTTCTGCTTCTTCTGCTTCTTCTGCTTCTACTTCTCTTTCTGCTTCTGCTTCTCCTGCTTGATTTTCTGCTTCTTCTGCTGCTTCTCCTTCTACTGCTTCTTCTACTTCTCCTTCTGTTCTCTTTTTGCTTCTCCTTCTGCTTCTGCTTCTTCTGTTTCTCCTGCCTGAAATTCTGGTTCTACTTCTTCTGCTGCTTCTTCTTCTACTTCTGCTTCTGTTTCTGCTTCTTCTCCTTCTTCTCTTTCGGCTTCTCCTGCTTCTGAATCTTGTGCTTCTCCTTCTTCTCTTTCTGCTTCTCATTCCACTTCTGCTTGTCCTTCTGCTTCTGCTTCTCCTGCTTCTGCATCTTGTGCTTCTCCTTCTTCTCTTTCTGCTTCTCATTCCGCTTCTGCTTGTCCTTCTGCTTCTACTTCTCCTCCTTCTCCTTCTCCTACTTCTGCTTCTCCTTCAGCTTCTGATTCTTCTGCTTCTCCTTCTTCTCCTTCTGCATCTCCTTCTGCTTGTGCTTGTGCTTATGCTTCGTCTTCTGCCTCTGCTTCTCCTTCTCCTTCTTTTGCTTCTCCTTTTGCTTCTGATTCTTCTGCTTTTCCTGCTTCTCCTTCTGCTTCTGCTTCTTCTGTTTCTCCTGCTTCTCCTTCTGCATATTCTTCTGCTTCTGCTTCTCCTTCTCCTTCTTCTGCTTCTCCTTCTGCTCCTTCTTCTTCTTCTTTACCTGCTTCTCTTTTTGCTTCTCCTTTTGCTTCTCCTTCTGTTTCTCCTTCTCCTCGTTCTTCTGCTTTTCCTTCTGCTTCTCCTTCTGCTTCTGGTACAACTGCTACTGCTTCTAATTCTTCTGAATCTTCTGCTTCCCTTTCTGCTTTTGATTCTCTTTCTGCTTCTGCTTCTCCTTCTGCTTCTCATTCTGCTTCTCCAGATTCTGCTTCTACTGCTTCTCATGCTTCTCCTTCTGCTTCAGGTTCTACTTCTTCTTCTTCGGATTCTTATGCTTCTGCTTCTCCTGTTTCTGCTTCTCCTGTTTCTCCTTCTGCTGCCCTTTCTGCTTCTCCTGTTGCTTTTCCTTCTCCTGCTCCTTCTTCTGCTTCTCTTTCTGCTTCTCCTTCTGTTTCTCCTTCTCCTTCTCCTTCTCGTTCTTCTGCTTTTCCTTCTGCTTCTCCTTCTGCTTCTGTATCTTCTGCTGCTTCTGCTACTGCTTCTGCTTCTTCTGTTTCTTCTACTTCTCCTTCTGCTTCTCCTTCTGCTTTTGCTTCTCTTTCTGCTTCTGCTTCTCCTTCTGCTTCTCCAGATTCTGCTTCTTCTCCTTCTCATGCTTCTCCTTCTGCTTCAGGTTCTGCTTCTGCTTCTTCGTCTTCTTCTGCTTCTGCTTCTCCTGCTGCTGCTTCTTCTGCTTCTCCTGCTTCTCTTTCTGCTTTTTCTTCTGTTTCTGCTTCTCCTTCTGCTTCTGCTTCTTCTCCTTCCTATGTTTCTTCTGCTTCTGCTTCTCTTGCTTCTGCTTCTCCTGCTTCTCGTTGTGCTTCTCTTTCTGCTTCTCCTTCTGCTTCTCCGTCTCATTCTCCTTCTCCTTCAATTCCTCCTTCTTGTGCTTCTGTTTCTGCTTCTGCTTCTCCTGCTGCTGCTTCTCCTGCTTCACCTGCTTCTCTTTCTGCTTCAGGTTCTGCTTCTGCTTCTTTGGCTTCTTCTGCTTCTGCTTCTCCTGCTGCTGCTTCTTCTGCTTCTCTTTCTGCTTTTCCTTCTGTTTCTGCTTCTCCTTCTGCTTCTGCTTCTTCTCCTTCCTATGTTTCTTCTGCTTCTGCTTCTCCTGCTTCTGCTTCTCCTGCTTCTCGTTGTGCTTCTCTTTCTGCTTCTCCTTCTCCTTCTTCTGCTTCTCCTTCTGCTTCTGCTTCTCCTTCTGCTTCTGCTTCTGCTTCAATTTCTCCTTCTGCTTCTCATTCTGCTTCTGCGTCTTCTGTTTCTTCTGCTTCTCCTGCTTCTGCTTCTTCTGCTTCTCCTACTTCTCGTGCTGCTTCTC
>NW_012313888.1:0-2166 GCF_000151885.1 Dipodomys ordii | reverse complement strand
TGGGACACAGCGGGACACAGCGGGGACACAGCGGGGAACAGCAGAGGTACAGAGAGGGGACACAGCGGGACACAGCGGGTACACAGCTGGACACAGCGGTGTACACAGAGGGACACAACGGGACACAGCGGGGACACAGTGGGACACAGCGGGACAAAGCCGCAGACACAGCAGGCACACAGCGGGGACACAGCGGGACACAGCGGGACACAGCGGGGACAGAGCGGGACACAGCCGGACACAGCGGGACACAGCAGGGGACACAGCGGGACACAGTTGGGGACCCAGTGAGGACACAGCGGGACACAGCAGGGGACACAGCGAGGACACAGCGGGAGACACAGCGGGGGACACAACGGGACACAGAGGGAAACACAGCGAGGACACAGCGGGACACAGCGTCGATACAGCGGGGACACAGTGTTACACAGCGTGGTACACAGCTTTGGACACAACGGGACACAGTGAGGGCACAGCCGGCACAGCGGGACACAGTGGGACACAGCGGGGGACACTGCGGGACACAGTGTGGGACAGAGCGTGGGACACAGCGAGACACAGCAAGTACAAAGCTGGACACAGCGGGGTACACAGAGGGACACAGCAGGGACACAGCGGGGAAACAGCGAGGACACAGCGGGACACAGCGGGGACATAGTGGGACACAGTGTGGGATAGAGCGTGGGACACAGCGAGACACAGCGGGTACAAAGCTGGACACAGCGGGGTACACAGAGGGACACAGCAGGGACACAGCGGGGAAACAGCGAGGACACAGCGGCACACAGTGGGGGACACAGCAAGGACAGAGCGGGACACAGCGGGGGACAAAGCAGGACATAGCGGGGGACACAGCGGGGACACAGCGGGACACAGCGTGGGACACAGGAAGGACACAGAGGTACACAGCGGGGGACAGAGCGAGGACACATTGGGACACAGCGGGACTCAGCGGGGGACACAGCAGTACACAGCGGAACACAGCGGGGCACAGAGGGGAAAGAGCATGGACACAGCGGGGGACACAGCGAGACACAGCGGGGGACACAGAGGGGTACACAGCGGGACACAGCGGGGAAAAAAGCGAGGCCACAGCGGAACACAGCGTGGGACACAGCGAGGACACAGAGGGACACAGCGGGACACAGTGGGGACAAAGCAGTAGACACAGCGGGACACAATGGCGGACACAGCGGGACACAGCGGGGGACACAGGGAGGACACAGCGGGACCCAGCGGGACCCAGCCTCGATACAGCAGGGACACAGCGGGACACAGCGAGGTACACAGCTGGGGACACAACAGGACACATCGGGGGACACAGCTTGGACTCAGCGGGACACAGCGGAACTCAGCGGGGGACAAAGCGGGAGACAGCGGGGGACACAGCGAGCACACAGCAGGACACAGCGGCCACACAGAGGGGACTCAGTGGGGGACACAGCGGGGGACAAAGAGGGACACCACGGGACACAGTGAGACACAGCGGGACACAGCGGGACACTGTGGGGACACAGTAGGGCAAAGCAGGGGACACAGCGGAACACAACGGAACAAAGCGGGGGACAGAGCGGAGACAGACTAGGGCCACAGCGGGACACCTCGGTGACACAGCTGGACACAGCGGGGTACACAGCGGGACACAGTGGGCACACAGCGGGGACACAGCGGGACACAGTCGGACACAGCGGGACACAGTGGGGGACACAGCGGGACACAGCGGGGGACCCAGCGAGGACACAGCGGGACACAGCGGGGGACACAGCGAAGACACAGCGGGGGACACAGCAGGGGACACAGCGGGACACAGCGGGGAACACAGCGAGGACACAGCGGGACACAGCGGGACACAGCGTCGATACAGAGGGGACTCAGCGGAGGACACAGCGGGGGAAACAGCGGGGGACAAAGTGGGACACCACAGGACACAGTGTGACACAGCGGGACACAGCGGGGACACAGCAGGACAAAGCGGGGGACATAGCAGGACACAGCGGCACACAGCGGGGGACACAGCCGGACACAGCGGGGGAAACAGTGGGGGACACAGTGGGACACTGTGGGACACAGCGGAAGACACATGGGGAACACAGTGGGACACAGAGGGGACACAGCGGGACTCAGCGGGGGACACAGCAGTATACAGCAGGACACAGCGGGGAACAC
>NW_012313887.1:0-2166 GCF_000151885.1 Dipodomys ordii | reverse complement strand
CTCTGAACGAGCAAATCTCAAACCTCTAAGCCTCAAATATTCTCTACAGCTGGTGGGATAAATGATGAGATACACATGGTAGAAATGAAAAGAACTGTCCTGTTATTTAGCAATTGTTAAGTAATTAAAAAGAGAACTCATGTTAGAGGAAAACAAACTAAAAGGTAGTCAGAAGAAGCACAGTCTCTCCAGTAACTCAGAAAATACCACATAAGCCAGGGTAGCTTGACACTGAGTCAAAACAGCACCTCAAAGTCTGAGTCAGGTTTTTATCTCCTCTGTCTTCCCAAGTTTATCTCTGGTAGACATATTAATGAGCAGTTAGAATGAAAAAAGAAGAAATAAAACAGAAGGTAGGAGGAAAACCAGAGACTGTGGCAAATTATAAATTAAGAAGGAGAAGGCGAAAGAGAAGGATTAGGAGTAGGAGAAGCAAAAGGATAAGCTGAAGCAGAAAGAGACGCAGAAGGAAAAGCAGCACGAGAAGTAGGAGAAGCAGGAGGAGCAGAAGCAAGAGAAGCAGAAGAAACAGAAGACGCAGAAGCAGAATGAGAAGCAGAAGGAGAAATTGAAGACAAAGGAGAAGCAGAAGAAGGAGAAGGAGAAGTAGAAGCAGAAAGAGAAGCAGAACGAGAAGTAGGAGAAGCAGAAGCAGGAGAAGCAGAAACAGAAGAAACAGAAGAAGGAGAAGAAGCAGAAGGAGAAGCAGAAACAGAAGGAAAAGCAGAAAGAGAAGCAGAAGAAGCAGCAGCAGGAGAAGCAGAAGCAGAAGAAGCCGAAGAAGCAGAAGCAGAACCTGAAGCAGAAGGAGAAGCAGAAAGAGAAGCATTAGAAGGAGCAGGAGAAGGAAAAGCAGCAGGAGAAGCAGAAAGAGCAGCAGAAGGAGGAGCAGGAGATGCAGAAACAGGAGAAGCATAAGCAGAACAAACAGGAGAAGGACAAGAAGCAGAAGCAGAAGGAGAAGCAGAAACAGAAGGAGAAGCAGAAAGAGAAGGAGGGGAAGCAGAAGAAGCAGGAGAAGCAGAAGCATAAGAATCCGAATTAGCAAAAGGAGAACCTCAGGCAGAAGGAGAAGCAGGAGAAGCAGAAGAAGCAGAATCTGAGAAGCAGAAGGAGAAGCAGAAGCAGAAGCAGAAGCAGAAAGAGAATCAAAATCAGAAGGAGAAGCAGAAGAAACAGAAGAAGTAGAAGCAGTAGCAGTTGTAGCAGAAGCAGAAGGAGAAGCAGAAGTAAAAGCAGAAGTACAAGAAGGAGAAGTAGAAACAGAAGGACAAGCAGAAGGAGAAGCAGAAAGAGAAGCAGTTAAAGCGGAAGAAGAAGAAGCAGAAGGAGAATAAGAAGGAGAAGCAGAAGAAGGAGAAGGAGAAGCAGAAGCAGAAGAAGATGCAGAAGGAAAAGCAGAAGAAGCAGAAGCAGAAGGAGAAGCAGGAAAAGCAGAAGAAGCAGAAGCAAAAGGAGAAGCAAAAGAAGGAGAAGCAGAGGCAGAAGAAGAAGCATAAGGACAAGCACAAGCAGAAGGAGATGCAGAAGGAGAAGCAGGAGAAGCAGAAGAAGCAGAAGATGAAGGAGAAGCAGAAGTAGGAGAAGGAGAAGGAGGAGAAGCAGAAGCCGAAGGAGAAGCAGAAGCGGAATGAGAAGCAGAAAGAGAAGCAGGAGAAGCACAAGAAACAGAAGCAGGAGAAGCCGAAAGAGAAGAAGCAGAAGAAGCAGAATCAGAATCAGAAGTAGAAGCAGAAGCAGAAGGAGAAGCAGCCGAAGAAGTAGAATCAGAAATTCAGGCAGGAGAAACAGAAGAAGCAGAAGCAGAAGTCGAAGCAAAAAGAGAAGGAATAGGAGAAGGAGAAGTAGAAGAAGCAGCAGAAGGAGAAGCAGCAGAAGAAGCAGAAAAACAAGCAGGAGAAGCAGAAGCACAAAGAGAAGTAGAAGCAGAAGAAGCAGAAGAAGAAGAAGAAGCAGTAGAAGCATAATAAGCAGAAGCAGGAGAAGCAGAAGCAGAAGATAAAGAAGAAGCATAAGAAGCAGAAGCAGAGGGAGAAAGAGAAGAAGGAGAAAGAGCAGAAGAAGGTGAAGCAGAAGGAGATGCAGAAGCAGAAAGCGAAGCAGAAACAGAAGGAGAAGAAGAAGGAGAAGTTGGAGAATCAGAAGAAGCAGAAGCAGAAAGAGATG
>NW_012313886.1:0-2166 GCF_000151885.1 Dipodomys ordii | reverse complement strand
AGAAGCAGGGCCCTACGAAGATGCTACATCAGAAGAAGAAGAAGAAGAAGGAGAAGAAGCAGAAGCAGAAGAAGAAGAAGAAGAAGAAGAAGGAGAAGAAGAAGAAGAAGAAGAAGAAGAAGAAGAAGAAGAAGAAGAAGAAGAAGAAGAAGAAGAAGAAGAAGAAGGAGAAGAAGAAGAAGAAGAAGAAGAAGAAGAAGAAGAAGAAGAAGAAGATGAAGCATAATGAGAAGCATAAGGAGAAGCAGTAGAAGCAGAAAGAAGCAGAAGCAGGAGAAGCAGAAGCAGAAGAAAAAGAATAAGCAAAAGAAGCAGAAGCAGTGGGAGAAGAAGAAGAAGGAGAAGGAGAAGGAGCAGCAGAAGGAGAAGCAGAAGCAGAAAGAGAAGCAGAAACAGAAGGAGAATAAGAAGGAGAAGCAGGAGAATCAGAAGAAGCTGAAGTAGAATCAAAAAGAGGAGAAGAACGAGAAGCAGAAGTAGAATCAGAAGAAACAGAAGAAGAAGAAGCAGAAGAAACAGAAGCAAAAGAAAGAGAAGAAGGAGAAGAGCAGAAGCAGAAGCAGAAGGAGAAGCAGTAGCAGAAGGAGAAGCAGAAAGAGAAGCAGGAGAAGCAGAAGAAGCAGGAGAAGCAGAAGCAGAAGAAACAGGAGAAGCCGAAGAAGCAGAATCTGAAGCAGGAGAAACAGAAGAAGCACAATCTGAAGCAGAAGCAGAAGAAACAGAAATAGTAGAATAAGCAGAAGCAGAAGAAGCAGGAGAAGCAGAAGAAGAAGACGTCGAAGGCGAAAGAGAAGGATTAGGAGTAGGAGAAGCAAAAGGATAAGCAGAAGCAGAAAGAGACGCAGAAGAAGAAGCAGCACGAGAAGTAGGAGAAGCTGGAGAAGCAGAAGCAGAAGAAGCAGAAGAAACAGAAGACGCAGAAGCAGAATGAGAAGCAGAAGGAGAAATTGAAGCAGAAGGAGAAGCAGAAGCAGAAGGAGAAGCAGAAGAAAGACAAGTAGAAGCAGAAAGAGAAGCAGAACGAGAAGCAGGAGAAGCAGAAGCAGAAGGAACAGAAGAAGGAGAAGAAGCAGAAGCAGAAGGAGAAGCAGAAACAGAAGGTAAAGCAGAAAGAAAAGCAGGAGAAGCTGAAGAAGCAGGAAAAGCAGAAGCAGAGGAAAGAGAAGAAGAAGGAGAAGAGAAGAAGAAGAAGAAGACGACGAAGAAGAAGAAGACGAAGAAGAAGACGAAGAAGAAGAAGAACAAGAAGAAGAACAAGAAGAAGAACAAGAAGAAGAACAAGAAGAAGAACAAGAAGAAGCATAAGGAGAAGCATAAGGAGAAGCATAAGGAGAAGCCGAAGAAGCAGAATCTGATGCAGGAGAAACAGAAGAAGCACAATCTGAAGCAGAAGCAGAAGAAACAGAAATAGTAGAATAAGCAGAAGCAGAAGCAGCAGGAGAAGCAGAAGAAGAAGACGGAGAAGGCGAGAGAGAAGGATTAGGAGTAAGAGAAGCAAAAGGATAAGCATAAGCAGAAAGAGACGCAGAAGGAGAAGCAGCACGAGAAGTAGGAGAAGCAGAAGCAGGAGAAGCAGAAGAAACAGAAGACGCAGAAGCAGAATGAGAAGCAGAAGGAGAAATTGAAGCAGAAGCAGAAGCAGAAGGAGAAGCAGAAGCCGAAGGAGAAGCAGAAGAAGGAGAATTAGAACAGAAAGAGAAGCAGAAAGAGAAGCAGAACGAGAAGCAGGAGAAGCAGAAGCAGGAGAAGCAGAAGCAGAAGAAACAGAAGAAGGAGAAGCAGCAGAAGCAGAAGGAGAAGCAGAAACAGAAGGAAAAGCAGAAAGAGAAGCAGGAGAAGCAGAAGAAGCAGCAGCAAGAGAAGCAGAAGCAGAAGAAGCCGAAGAAGCAGAAGCAGAACCTGAAGCAGAAGGAGAAGCAGGAGAAGCAGAAGAAGCAGAACATGGAGAATCAGAAGGAGAAGCAGAAGCAGAAAGAGAAGCAAAAGCAGAAGGAGAAGAAGAAGGAGAAGCAAAAGAAACAGAAGAAGCAGAGGCAGTAGCAGAAGAAGCAGAAGATGCAGAAGGAGAAGCAGAAGGAAAAGCAGAAGAACGAGAAGGAGAAGTAGAAGGAGAAACAGAAGGAGAAGCAGAAAGAGAAGCAGAAGAAGGGGCAGGAGAAGGAAATG
>NW_012313885.1:0-2167 GCF_000151885.1 Dipodomys ordii | reverse complement strand
CCTTCTGTGTCCCCCGCTGTGTCCCGCTGTGTACCCCGCTGTGTCCTCGATGTATTCCTCGTTGTGTCCCGCTGTGTCCCCCGCTGTGTCCCTCGCTGTGTCCCTGCTGTGTTCCCGCTGTGTCCCGCTGTGTCCCCTCTCTGTCCCCTGCTGTCCCCCTTTGTGTCTCCTGCTGTGTCCCCTCTCTGTCCCCTGCTGTCCCCCGCTGTGTCTCCCACTGTGTCCCGCTGTGTCCCGCTGTGTCGCCCGCTTTGTCCCGCTGTGCCCCTGCAGTGTCCCCGCTGTGTCACACTGTGTCACACTGTGTCCCGTGGTGTCCTGCTTTGGCCCCCGGTGTGACCTCGCTGTGTTTCTCGCTTTGTCCCGCTGTGTACCCTCCTCTGTCCCCCGCTGTGTCCCGCTGTGTACCCCGCTGTGTCCAGCTGGGTCCTCTCTTTGTCCCTCGCTGTCTCCTGCTTTGTCCCATGCTGTGTCCCGCTGTGACCCGCTGTGTCCTCGCTGTGTCCCCTGCTGTGTCCCACTGTGTTCCCCGCTGTGACCCGCTGTGTCCCACTGTGTCCCCCACTGTGTCCCTGCTGTCTCCCAGCTGTGTCCCACTGTGTCCCGCTGTGTCCCGCTGTGCCCCCACTGTGTCCCGTTGTGTCCACAGTGTGTACCACGCTATGTAACGCTGCCTCCCCGCTGTATCGACACTGTGTCCCGTTGTGTCCCGCTGTGTCCTCGCTGTGTTCCCCACTGTGTCCCGCTGTGTCCCCGCTGTGTCCCCCCTGTGTCCTCGCTGTGTCCCCTGTTGTGTCCCGCTGTGTCCTCACTGTGTAGCCCACTGTGTCCCGCTGTGTCCCCCGCTGTCCCCCGCTGTGTCCCGCTGTGTCCCGCTGTGTCCCCCGCTTTATCTTGCTGTGTCCCGCAGTGTCCCCGCTGTGTCCCGCTGTGTAACACTGTGTCCCGTGGTGTCCCATTTTGTCCCACGCTGTGTCCCCAGCTGCGTCCCCTCTGTGTCGCCTCTGTGTCCCCTCTCTGTCCTCTGCTGTCCCCCGCTGTGTCCCCTGCTGTGTCCCCCACTGTGACCCGCTGTGTCCCGCTGTGTCCCCCGCTGTGTCCCCACTGTGTGCACCCTGTGTCCCACTGTGTACCCCGCTGTGTCCAGCTGTGTTCCCGCTGTGTCCCGCTGTGACCCGCTGTGTTCCCAGCTGTGTCCCGCTGTGTACCCCTCTGTGTCCCCCTCTGTGTCCCGCTGTGTTCCCCGCTGTGTCCCGCTGTGTCCTGCTGTGTCCCCCGCTGTGTCCCTGCTGTGTCCCCGCTGTGTCCTGCTGTATACTGCAGTGTCCCCCGCTGAGTCCCGCTGTGTCCCCGCTGTGTCCCGCTGTGTTCCCCATGTGTCCCCCGCTGTGTCCCACTGTGTCCCACTGTGTCCCCCACTGTTTCCCCTGCTGTGTCCGGCTGTGTCCCCCGCTGTGTCCTGCTGTGTCCACTGCTGTGTCCCCGCTGTGTCCCGCTTTTTCCCCGGCTGTGTCCCGCTGTGTCCTCACTGTGTCCCCCGCTGTATCCCGCTGTGTCCTTGCTGTGTCCCCAACTGTATCCCGCTGTGTCCCCCGCTTTGTCCCGCTGTGTCCCACTGTGTCCCCACTGTGTCCCGCTGTGTCCCGCTGTGTCCCCGGTGTGCCCGCTGTGTCCCGCTGTGTACCCCGCTGTGTCCAGCTATGTCACCGCTGTGTCCCGCTGTGGCCCATCTCTGTCTCCGCTGTCCCCCGCTGTGTCCCCCCGCTGTGTGCCACTGTGTCCCGCTATGTCCCCCGCTGTGTCCTGCTGTGTCACACTGTGTCCCGTGGTGTCCCACTTTGTCCCCCGCTGTTTCTCCCGCTGTGTCCTCCGATGAGTCCCCTAAGTATCGACGCTGTGTCCCGCAGTGTCCCGCTGTGTCCAAGCTGAGTTCCCCGCTGTGTCCCGATGTGTCACAAGCAGTGTCCCCCGCTGAGTACTCGCTGTGTCCCCCGCTGTGTCCCGCTGTGTCCTTGAAGGGTCCCCCGATGAGTCCCGCTGAGTCCCGCTGTGTCCCGCTGTATTCCTGCATAGACCTTATCTGTCCCCGCTGTATAGACAAAGTGTCCCGGTGAGTCCTCACTGTGTTTCCCGCTGTGTCCCAAAAAGTCCCCTACTGTGTCCCCTG
>NW_012313884.1:0-2167 GCF_000151885.1 Dipodomys ordii | reverse complement strand
GTGTCCTGCTGTGTCCCTTTGTGTCTGCTGTGTCCCGCTGTGTACCTGCAGTGTCTGCTGTGTCCCCCGATGTGTCCCGCTGTGTCCCCACTGTGTCATGCTGTGTCCTGCTGTGTCCCCTGCTGTGCCCTGCTGTGTCCCCGGCTGTGTCCCCCGCTGTGTCCCGCTCTTTCCCGCTGTGTCCCGCTGTGTCCTTGCTGTGTCCCCATTTGTGTCCCGCTGTGTCCTCTCTGTGTCCCCCGCTGTGTCCCGCTGTGTCCCCATGTGTCACGCTGTGTCCTCGCTGTTTATCGCTCTGTGTCCCGCTGTGTCCTCGCTGTGTCCCCCACTGTGTCCCCGCTGTTGACCCTCTGTGTCCCAGCTGTGTCCCTGGTGTGTCCTCGCTGTGTAACCGCTGAGACCCTCTGTGTCCCCTCTGTGTCCCACTTTGTCCCCCGCTGTGTCCCCGCTGTGTGCCCGCTGTGTCCTCCTGTGTCCTGCTGTATCCTCGCTGTGTCCTTCTGTATCCCGCTGTGTCCCCCGCTGTGTCCCCCACTATTTCCCCACTGTGACCCGCTGTGTCCATGCTGTGTCCCGCTGTGTCCTCGCTGTGTCCCCGCTGTGTCCCGCTGTGTCCCGCTGTGTCTTGCTGTGTCCGCCTCTGTGTCCCCCGCTGTGTCATGCTGTGTCCCCGCTGTGTCCCCTCTGTGTTCCGCTGTGTCCCTGGTGTGTCCTGGCTGTGTAACCTCTATGTCCCTCTGTGTCCCCGCTGTGTCCCACTGTGTCCTGCAGTGTCACCCTATGTCCCCACTGTGTCCTCGCTGTGTCCCCCACTATTTCCCCACTGTGACCCGCTGTGTCCATGCTGTGTCCCGCTGTGTCCTCGCTGTGTCCCCACAGTGTCCCGCTGTGTCCCGTTGTGTCCCGCTGTGTCCTGCTGTGTCGGCCTCTGTGTCCCCCGCTCTGTCCCGCTATGTCCCCGCTGTGTCCCAGCTGTGTCCCGCTGTGTCCCGCTGTGTCCCCGCTGTGTCCCCGCTGTGTTCCGCTGTGTCCCTGGTGTGTCCTGGCTGTGTAACCTCTATTTCCCTCTGTGTCCCCGCTGTGTCCCACTGTGTCCCGCAGTGTTACCCTATGTCCCCGTTGTGTCCTCGCTGTGTCCTTCTGTATCCCACTGTGTCCTCCGCTGTGTCCCCCACTATTTGCTCGCTGTGACCCGCTGTGTCCCACAGTGTCCCTGCTGTGTCCTCGCTGTATCCGCAGCTGTGTCCCACTGTGTCCCCCGCTGTGTCCCCGCTGCGTCCTCCTGTGTCCCGCTGTGTCCTCGCTGTGTCCTTCTGTATCCAGCTGTGTCCCCCGCTGTGTCCCCCACTATTTCCCCGCTGTGTCCAGCTGTGTCCCCCGCTGTGTACCCTGCTGTGTGCCGCTGTGTCCCAATATGTCCCACTGTGTCCGCTACAGTGTCCCCCACTACACAGTGTACCACACTGTGTCCTGCTGTGTCACCCGTTCTGTCCCCCGCTGGGTCCCCTGCTGTGTCCCCACTGTGTGCCGCTGTACCCAGCTGTGTCCCCGGCTGTGACCCCCGCTGTGTCCCGCTCTTTCCCGCTGTGTCCCACTGTGTCCCCGCTGTGTCCCCGCTGTGTCCCGCTGTGTCCCTGGTGTGTCCTCGCTGTGTAACCTCTATGTACCTCTGTGTCCCCGCTGTGTTCCACTGTGTCCCGCAGTGCCCCCTATGTCCCCGCAGTGTCCTCGCTGTGTCCTTCTGTATCCCGCTGTGTCCCCCATTATTTCCCCGTTGTGACCCGCTGTGTGCCGCAGTGTCCCTGCTGTGTCCTCTCTGTATCCTCAGCTGTGTCCCACTGTGTCCCCAGCTGTGTCCCCGTCGTGTCCCCGCTGTGTCCTCCTGTGTCCCGCTGTGTCCTTCTGTGTCTCACTGTGTCCTTGCTGTGTCCCCCACTGTGTCCCCGCTGTGACCTGATGTGTACCTGTTGTGTCCCCCGCTGTGTCCTGCTGTGTCCCGCTGTGTCCCCGGCTGTGTCACCGCTGTGTCCCGCTCATTTCCGCTGTGTCCCACTGTGTCCCCGATGTCCCCCGCTGTGTCTCGTTGTGATCTCCCTGTGTCCCGCTCTGTCTCTGTGTGTCCCGCTGGGTCCTGCTGTGTCCGCATCTGTATCCCCCGCTTTATCTG
>NW_012313883.1:0-2167 GCF_000151885.1 Dipodomys ordii | reverse complement strand
TCAGTCCCCGTTGTGTCCCCGCTGTGTCCCGCTGTGTCTCTGGTGTGTCCTCACTGTGTAACTGCTATGTCCCTCTGTGTCCCCGCTGTGTTCCACTATGTCCCGCAGTGTCCCCATATGTCCCCGCTGTGTCCTCGTTGTGTCCACCTTTGTGAACCACTGTGTCCCCCGCTGTGTCCCCGCTGTGTCCCCGCGGTGTCCTCCTTGTCCCGCTGTGTTCTTGCTGTGACCCCCGTTGTGTCCCGGTGTGTCCCCCGCTGTGTCCTGCTGTTTCCCACTGTGTCCCGCTGTGTCCTGCTTTGTCGGCCTGTGTCCCCCGCTGTGTCCCTCTGTGTCCCCGGTGTCCCGCTGTGTCCCGCTGTGTCCCCTCTGTGTCCCGCTGTGTCCTCGCTGTGTTCCACTGTGTCCCCCGCTGTGTCCCGCTGTGTCTCCCGCTGTGTCCCCCGCTGTGTCCCGCTGTGTCCCCAGCTGTGTCCCGCTGTGTCCCGCTGTGTCCCCGCTGTCCGCCGGTGTGTCACCGCTGTCCCCAGCTGTATCCCCCGCTGTGTCCCGCTGTGTCCTCTCTGTGTCCCGCTGTGTCCCCGCTCTGTGTCTGCTGTGTCCCTCTGTGTCCCTGGTGTGTCCTCGCTGTGTAACCGCTGAGTCCCCCTGTGTCCCCGCTGTGTCCCACTGTGTCGCCCGCTGTGTGCCGCTGTGTCCCGGCTGTGTCCTCCTGTGTCCTGCTGTGTCCTCGCTGTGTCCTTCTGTATCCCGCTGTGTCCCCCACTGTGTCCCCCACTATTTTCCCGCTGTGACCCGCTGTGTCCTTGCTGTGTCCCCAGCTGTGTCCCGCTGTGGCCCTCACTGTGTTCCCCGCTGTGTTCCGCTGTGTCCTCGCTGTGTCCCCCGCTGTGTCCCGATGTCTCCCACTGTGTCCCGCTGTGTCCTGCTGTGTCCGCCTCTGTGTCCCCTTCTGTGTCCCACTGTGTCCCTGCTGTGTCCCCGCTGTGTCCCGCTGTGTCCCGCTGTGTCCCCGCTGTGTCCCCCGCTGAGTCCCGCTGTCTCCCCGCTGTGTCCCGCTGTGTCCTTGCCGTGTCACCTGCTGTGTCCCTCTATGTCCCCCCTGTGTCCGCCGCTGTGTCCCGCTGTATTCCCCGCTGTGTCCCTCTGTGTCCCCAGCTGTGTCCCCGCTGTGTCCCGCGCGTTGTCCTCGCTGTGTCCCTCTGTTTCCCTCTGTGTCCCCCGCTGTGTCCCGTTGTGTCCCCCGCTGTGTACCCAGCTGTGTCCTACTGTGTACCACGCTGTGTCCCGCTGTGTCCCCCGCTGTGTCCTGCTGTGTCCCCCGCAGTGTCCAGCTGTGTCCCCGCTGTGTCCCGCTGTGTCCCCTGATGTGTTCCCCGCTGTGTCCGGATGTGTCCCCCGCTGTGTCCCGCTGTGACCAATGCTGTGTCCCCGCTGTGTCGGGCTGTGTCCCCGATGTGTCCCGCTGTGTCCCCGCTGTAACCCCGCTGTGTACTGCTATGTCCCGCTGTGTACCCTGCTGTGTCCCGCTATGTTTCCGCAGTGTCCCCCTGTGTCCCGCTGTGTCCCGCTGTGTCCTCCCTGTGTCCCCCGCTGTGTCCTGCTGTGTCCCCCGCTGTGTCCCGCTGTGTCCTCACTTTGTTCCCCGGTGTGTCCCGCTGTGTACCCCTCTGTGTCCCCCTCTGTGTCCCGCTGTGTCCCTCGCTGTGTCCCGCTTTGTCCCGCTGTGTACTGCTGTGTCCTCACTGAGTCCCCCGTTGTGTCCCCCAGTGTCCCACTGTGTCCCCGCTGTGTCCCGCTGTGTCCCGCTGTGTCTCCGCTGTGTCCCCGCTGTGTCACGGTGTGTACCCCTCTGTGTCCAGCTGTGTCCCCGCTCTGTCCCACTGTGTCCACCACTGTGTCCCGCTGTGTCCCCTGCTGTGTCCCCCGCTGTGTCCCGCTATGTCCCCCACTGTGTCCCGCTGTGTAACCAACTGTATCCTGCTCTGTACCCAGCTGTGTCTCAAGCTTTGTCCCCTCTGAGTCCCACTGTGTCCCCCCTGTGTCAAGTTGAGTCACAAACTGAGTACCTCGCTGTGACCAGCAATGTCCACGCTGAACCAATGCATTGTCCCACTATGTACTCAATGTGATACAAAAAAGTGAAAAATGAAAAAAAAAAAAAAAA
>NW_012313882.1:0-2167 GCF_000151885.1 Dipodomys ordii | reverse complement strand
TCACCAGTGTGTCCCGTGGTGTCCCAGTTTGTCTCCCGCTGTGTCCCCCGGTGAGTCCCCGCTGGGTCCCGCTGTGTCTACTGCTGTGTCCCCGCTGTGTCCTGCTGTGTCCCTCTGTGTCCCGCTGTGTCCTCGTTGTGTCCCACGCTGTGTTCCGCTGTGTCCTCGCTGTGTACCCCGCTGTGTCCCGCTTTGTCCCCGCTGTATCGACGCTGTGTCCCGCTGTGTCCCGCTGGGTACTCGCTGTGTCCCCCGTTGTGTCCCGCTGTGTCCTCGCTGGGTCCCCCGCTGTGTCTCGCTATGTCCCCCGCTATGTCCTGCTGTGTCCTCGCTGTGTCCCCCGCTCTCTCCCGCTCTGTCCCCTGCTGTGTCTCATGCTTTGTCCCCGCTGTGTCCCACTGTGTTTTGCTGTGTCCCGCTGTGCCTCCACTGTGTCCTGTTGTGTCCACAACTGTGTCCCATCCTGTGTAACACTGTATCCCCGCTGTATCGACGCTGTGTACCGTTGGTTCCGCTGTGTCCTTGCTGTGTTCCCTGCTGTGTCCTCGCTGTGTCCACCGCTGTGTCCCGCTGTGTCCACCGCTGTGTCCCGCTGTGTTCCCCGCTCTATCTCGCTGTGTCCACTGCTGTGTCCCCGCTGTGTCCCGCTGTGTCCCCCGCTGTGTCCCGCTGTGTCCCCTGCTGTGTCCCGCTGTGTCCACCGCTGTGTCCTGCTGTGTCCCCCACTCTATCCCGCTGTGTCCACTGCTGTGTCCCCGCTGTGTCCCGCTGTGTCCTCCGCTGTGTCCCGCTGTGTCCCCTGCTGTGTCCCGCTGTTTACCCCTCTGTGTCCCCCGCTGTGTCGCGCTGTGTCCCCCGCCTTGTCCTCGCTGTGTTCCCCGCTGTGTCCCGCTGTGTACACCTCTGTGTTCCCTGCTGTTTCCCGCTGTGTCCCGCTGTGTACTGCTGTGTCCCCCGCTGAGTCCCTCTGTGTCCCCGCTGTGTCCCAATGTGTCCTCGCTGTGTCCCCCCCTGTGTCCCGCTGTGTCCCCCCTGTGTCCCCCGCTGTGTCTCACGCTTTATCCCGTCTGTGTCCCACTCTGTCCCGCTGTGTCCCGCTGTGCCCACACTGTGTCCCGTTGTGTCCACAGCTCTGTACCCCGCTGTGTCCCGCTGTGTCCCCGCTGTATCGACGCTGTGTCCCACTTGGTCATGCTGTGTCCTCCCTGTGTTCCCCGCTGTGTCCTGCTGTGTCCCCGCTGTGTGCCCGCTGTGTCCCGCTGTGTACTTCGTTGTGTCCAGCTGTGTCACCGCTGTGTCCTCGCTGTGTCCCCCGCTGTGTCCCACTGTGTCCTCACTGTGTCCCCCTCTGTGTCCCGCTGTGTCCCCCGCTATGTCCCGCTGTGTCCAGCTGTGTCCCGCTCTGTCCCCGCTTTGTGCCCGCTGTGTCCCGCTGTGTACTCCGTTGTGTCCAGCTGTGTCACCGCTGTGTCCCGCTGTGTCCTCTCTTTGTCTCCACTGTCCCCCGCTGTGTCCCCCGCTGTGTCCCGCTGTGTCCCGCTGTGTCCCCCGCTTTGTCCCGCTGTGTCGACGCAATGTTCCCTCTGTGTCCTGCTGTGTCACACTGTGTCCCATGGTGTCCCGCTTTTTCCCCCGCTGTTTCCCGCTGTGTCCCGCTGTGTCCTAACTGTGTCCCCCGCTGAGTCCCGCTGTGTCCCACTGTGTCCTCACTGTGTCCCCCGCTGTCTCCCGCTCTGACCCCCGCAATGTCTCACGCTTTAACCCTTCTGTGTCCCACTCTGTCCCGCTGTGTCCCGCTGTGCCCACACTGTGTCCCATTGTGTCCACAACTGTATATCCCCCTGTGACCCCGCTGAGTCCCCGCTTTGTCCCCGCTGTGTCCCCCACTGTCTCCCACTCTGTCCCCCGCTGTGTCTCAAGCTTTGTCCCCGCTGTGTCCCACTGTACCCACTGTGTCCCGCTGTGCCCACACTGTGTCCCGATGTGTTCACAGCTGTGTACCATGCTGTGTAACGCTGTGTCCCCGCTGTATCTACGCTGTTCCTCGCTGTGTCCCACTGTGTCCCCCCTGTGTCCCCCTGCTGTGTCCTCGCTGTGTCCCCAGCTGTGTCCCACTTTTGTCCTACTGGATCCACCCGCTGGGTCCCCGATGAGTCCCCCCGCTGTA
>NW_012313881.1:0-2167 GCF_000151885.1 Dipodomys ordii | reverse complement strand
GAGAAACAGAAGAAGGAAAAGGAGTAGGAGCAGCAGAATGTAGAAGCTGAAGCTGAAAGAAAAGCAGAAACAGAAGGAGAACTTGAAGGAGAAGCAGGAGAATCAGAAGAAGCAGAAGTAGAAGCAGAAGAAGCAGCAGAAGAAGAAGAAGCAGAAGAAGCAGAAGCAGGAGAAGCAGAACCAGTAGAAAAAGAAGAAGCATAAGAAGCAGAAGCAGAGGGAGAAGCAGAAGAAGGAGAAGGAGCAGCAGAAGGAGAAACAGAAGGAGAATCAGGAGGAGAAGCAGAAGAAGGAGAAGCAGAAGAAGCAGAAGCAGAAGGAGAAGCAGAAGTAGGAGAAGGAGAAGGAAGGGCAGCAGAATCAATAGGAGAGGCAGAAGGAGAAGCAGAAGAAGAAAGAGAAGCAGAAAGAGAAGCAGTAGAAGCAGAAGAAGCAGGAAAAGCAGAAGAAGAAGAAAGAGAAGAAGAAGACGAAGACGAAGACGAAGACGAAGAAGAAGAAGAAGAAGAAGAAGAAGAAGAAGAAGAAGAAGAAGAAGAAGAAGAAGAAGAAGAAGAAGAAGAAGAAGAAGAAGAAGAAGAAGAAGAAGAAGGAGAAGGAGAAGGAGAAGCATAAGGAGAAGAAGTAGAAGCAGAAGAAGCAGAAGCAGGAGAGGCAGAAGCAGAAGAAAAGGATAAGCATAAGAAGCAGAATCAGAGGGAGAAGCAGAAGAAGGACAAGGAGCAGCAGAAGGAGAAGCAGAAGGAGAATCAGAAGGAGAAGCAGAAGAAGGAGAAGCAGAAGCAGAAGAAGAAGAAGAAGCAGAAGAAGATGCAGAAGGAGAAGCATGAGAAGCAGAAGAAGCAGAAGCAGAAGGAGAAGCAGAAGTAGGAGAAGGAGAAGGAGAAGGAAGTGCAGCAGAATCAATAGGAGAAGCAGAAGGAGAAGGAGAAGCAGAATGAGAAGCAGAAAGAGAAGCAGTAGAAGCAGAAGAAGCAGGAAAAGCATAAGCAGAATAAAGAGAAGAAGAAGACGAAGAAGAAGAACAAGAAGAAGAAGAAGAAGAAGAAGAAGAAGAAGAAGAAGAAGAAGAAGAAGAAGAAGAAGAAGAAGAAGAAGCATAAGGAGAAGCATAAGGAGAAGCATAAGGAGAAGCAGTAGAAGGAGAAGGAGCAGAAGCAGGAGAAGCAGAAGCAGAAGAAAAAGAATAAGCAAAAGAAGCAGAAGCAGAAGCACTGGGAGAAGCAGAAGAAGGAGAAGGAGAAGGAGCAGCAGAAGGAGAAGCATAAGCAGAAAGAGAAGCAGAAACAGAAGGAGAACAAGAAGGAGAAGCAGGAGAATCAGAAGAACCAGAAGAGGGAGCAGAAAGAGGAGAAGGAGAAGCAGAAGTAGAATCAGAAGAAACAGAAGAAGAAGCAGAAGAAACAGAAGCAAAAGAAACAGAAGAAGGAGAAGAGCAGAAGCAGAAGCAGAAGGAGAAGCAGAAGCGAAGGAGAAGCAGAAAGAGAAGCAGGAGAAGCAGAAGCAGGAGAAGCAGAAGCAGAAGAAACAGGAGAAGCCGAAGAAGCAGAAGCAGAATCTGAAGCAGAAGGAGAAACAGAAGAAGCACAATCTGAAGCAGAAGCAGAAGAAACAGTAATAGTATAATAAGCAGAAGCAGAAACAGCAAGAGAAGCAGAAGAAGAAGAATTCGGAGAAGGCGAGAGAGAAGGATTAGGAGTAGGAGAAGCAAAAGGATAAGCAGAAGCAGAAAGAGACGCAGAAGGAAAAGCAGCACGAGAAGTAGGAGAAGCAGGAGAAGCAGAAGCAGGAGAAGCAGAAGAAACAGAAGACGCAGAAGCAGAATGAGAAGCAGAAGGAGAAATTGAAGCAGAAGCAGAAGGAGAAGCAGAAGCAAAAGGAGAAGCAGAAGAAGAGAAGGAGAAGCAGGACGAGAAGCAGGAGAAGCAGAAGCAGGAGAAGCAGAAGCAGAAGAAACAGAAGAAGGAGAAGAAGCAGAAGCAGAAGGAGAAGCAGAAACAGAAGGAAAAGCAAAAAGAGAAGCAGGAGAAGCAGAGAGCAGCAGCAGGAGAAGCAGAGCAATAGAAGCCGATGAAGCAGAGCAGACCTGAAGCAGAAGAGAAGCAGAGAAGCAGACGAGCAGATCTGGAGAAGCAGATCGAGAAGCAGAGCAGAAAGAGAGCAAAGC